>NC_091476.1:74444367-74731942 GCF_036971445.1 Narcine bancroftii
AGGAGCCCGAAGTCTTCGACGCCAACTTCATTTATTTCAAGAGGATCTTCGAGTCCTTCAGAGTAAGCAGCTTCTTCATAGCAGTGAAGTTACAGTTGGTGTGATGGTGTTATGGCACCAGGTTCAAATCCGCTGCTGTCCATAAAGGGTTTATTCATTCTCCCCATGACCCGCGTTGGGTTTCCTCCCACCCCCCAAAATATATGGGGTTGGGGGTCAATTGGGTGTAATTGATCAGCAAGTTTTGGTTTTTACGCACCAGTATGTAATTCTTATCTTGTCAACTTTCACATTTGCCTTCCGGAGTGGCTGTTCACAGAACGACCCATGCACGGATATCACCATGTGTTCAAAGTACCATAGGTGTGGTACTTGCGTAGGCTGAACGTGAGTCTCCGTCACTTGTGATGTGCGACGTATAGCATCACTCGTGACGTCATTCACCTGCATCCGAAAAAGCCCAAAGACAGAAGAGCAAATGGCCCTAGATCCAGAGATCCTGTTAATCCCAGCGTCACTCCAATGATTCCACAGGGTGGTTGCCTGCTGCTGGCAAGTAAATGTCACATTTAAATCTCCCGCGTTGCAATATCACGAGCTGAATGCCTCAATGCACATCATCCTTGTGTCAAATTTATTAGACTATTGTTGCAAGCTGCCTGCAGTTCAGTTTAGATGGCACAAAAATGTCTAGGGCTACAGCAGGTAAAATTTCGGAGCAGGGATGTTCTGTTCCGAACTTTTTACCCAGCCTGCAAAACTTTACCGTTACTCAGCAGTTGTGTAAAAGCCATAAAAGATTGAAGTCGTCATAGACAGCAAGGAAGGTTTTCAAAGCTTGCAGAGGGATCTGGAGCAGCTGGAAAAAGGGGCTGAAAAATGATCGATGGAATTTAATGCAGACAAGAGTGAGGTGTTGCATTTTGGAAGGACAAACCAAGAAAGGACGTACACGGTGAATGGTCGGGTTGATGATGAGGAGTGTGGGAGAACAGAGGGATCTGGGAATACAGATACTTAATTCCCTGGAAATGGCGTCACAGGTGAACAGGGTTGTAAAGAGAGCTTTTGGCATCTTGGCCTTCATAAATCAAAGTATTGAGTCCAGGAGTTGGGATGTGAGGGTAAAGTTGCACAAGACATTGATGAGGCCAATTTTGGAGTATTGTGTGCCGTTTTGGTCACCAAAATTTTGATGGAGGTATTTAAAATTATGAGGGGGACAGACAGAGTAAATGTAGGTTGGCTTTTCCCACTGAGGGTGGGTGAGATACAAACCAGAGGACATTGGTTATGGGTAAAAGGGGAAAAGTTTAGGGCGAATGTCTTCACACAAAGAGCGGTGGGGGTGTGGATCAAGCTGAAGTGGTATATGTGAGCTCAATTTTAACATTTGAGAAGAATTTGGACAGGTCCATGGATAGGAGGGGTTTGGAGAGCTATGGACAAAGTGAAAGTCAGTGGCACTAGGCCGAAAAATGGTTTGGCCTAGACGAGAAGGGCAGGTGGGCTCTTTCGGTACTGTTGTGTTTTATGGTTCTATGAGGGGCATGGATTCAAATGGCTGGCCCATACTGTCAACAATTGGGCGACCAGCTGGGCTTCTCCAGCATTTATCTGTTTTTTTAACTACAACCACAGTGCCTGCAGACTTTGGCATTTCATGCAGTTTAAGAACCCTCCTCCAGATGTCTCCACCTTCACCTACAAGACACAGGAGCAGAAATAGGCACTTCAGCCCATTGAGGCTGCCCCGCCATTTAATCACGAGCTGATCCATTTTCCCCACTCAGCCATAAAGTTCGATACCCTGGCTAATCAAGAATCTATCAATCTCTACCTGAAGCACACCCAATGACTTGGCCTCTGCAAGATTTTTTATTGTCATATAATAGTATTACAGAACAGGTAATATTACACTAATTTGCCTTCTGCCTGTCCTAAGGAAAACAAAGAGTCGCCATTAGTGTTGCCCAGTGTCCCTTACAGTAAGAGAAGCAAAAGAGAGACACTGAGTGTCTGTGGATTCACCTCCAGTGCTCCTGCAGACTCCTGTTCAAACCTCCGGCAACCCAAGCTCCTCCGACACGATCAGGAAGCCTTCAGCGCCCCAGGCCCACCTTGCCCTCGACCCCCCTCTTGAATCCAGCCTCCGATGCCTGATTCCTGAGAGCCCGTCTTCAGTAGCCCGTGGGGGTCCCTCAGCTGCTCGCTGGTCCACCGCCGAGGTCACCTTCCCATAGGGTCATCTCCTCAACATGGTGGGAAGGGGGTATGTTCCTCCTATTTCTGCTCTTCTGGAGTCTGCAAGCCCTTGTGGCCACTGCTGAGTGCAGGTGCTACCATCTTGGACCCAGTCCCCGTGGATGCAGGGTTTTAAAATAAAACGCAGTCAGCTCCTTTAACAGGCTATTTAAACCCTGTCCGGAACTGTCAGCATTGGGACTAGGCGGAAGGGTCCTTTGGAGCAGCACTGTGTTTCCACTCTCCTGAGTACTCACCAGCTGCCTTTTTTTTTGAGGTATCGTTCCACAGATTCTCCACCCTCCGCTCAACTTGTTTCCCCCCTCCCCTTTACACTGGCGATCTCTCCCCTCACTGTCTGACTTGAGGAAGGGTCTTAACCCCCAATTTCAGTTTGACCCACCGAGTTCCTGCAGCAGATTCCCATTGCTTCCGATCCCTGGTCTCTGAAGTTTTGTACTCGATTGGCCATTTGTACTGACTGCAGAGTATCTTTAAAAAAAACTTTCCACCCTTGTACACTTTTATGGGGTGGGTAGGGAGTCATCTCATTCAAAGTGTATCACTCCAAACCAATGTTTTAGGTGGAAATTCCAACTCGTCCGAAACAATGGCATTTATGATGGGCCGAAGGGCTTGTTTTGGTCCTGTAGGGTTGTGTGGCTGTACCAGAGGGCGCAATGCAGAGGGATCTCCACTGTGTATCTAACCTGTGCTCTCCCCTCCCTGAGGATGTGATGGCACAATGGAGAGAGGGCTTGCTTCCGTGGCGGCGTCTAATCTGTATCGGGGAACTTTCTCTTTCCCCCCCACCATCCCCCACCAACCCTTCCAGCTGACAGACGATGTGAAGAAAGACAAAGAACCAGATAGAACTGATAAGCTGGAGTCGACAGTGGTGATGAAGAAAAAGGGCTTTGAAGCAGAGCTGAAGGGGAGCAGTGATGATGAGGAAGAGGGGGACAGCGATGATGATGTGGTAAGTGTAGCTCCCTCTCCCCCCCAGTTCACACCCCTCTTCCCCCCCCAGTTCACACCCCTCTTCCCCCCCAGTTCACACCCCTCTTCCCCCCCAGTTCACACCCCTCTTCCCCCCCCAGTTCACACCCCTCTTCCCCCCAGTTCACACCCCTCTTCCCCCCGTTCACACCCCTCTTCCCCCCCCCGTTCACACCCCTCTCCCCCCCAGTTCACACCCCTCTCCCCCCCAGTTCACACCCCTCTCCCCCCCAGTTCACACCCCTCTCCCCCCCAGTTCACACCCCTCTCCCCCCCCCCCCCCCCCCAGTTCACACCCCACCCCTCTCCCCCCCCCCCCCCCCCCCCCCCCCCCACCAGTTCACACCCCTGGGCCATCTGGTGTAGATGAGACCTAGGTTTCCAGTTCGGGGATCAGGCACCGACCAATGTGGGTTTAAGATGAGGCAGAGATTGTACCTGAGGGACAAGTGTTATACGCAGAGGGTGGTGGTGTGTGGAACAGGTTGCCGGAGGAGGGGGTTGAGGCAGATACTAATGCCACTCTGGACGGAACCACGGACAGGGTGTGTTTACAGTGGTGGGACCAGTGTGGATGGGACATTGAACGGATCTGTGGACAGAGTGGGTTTGGAGGAGTGCGGGCAGATGTGGACCAGTTTGGGTGGGGCATCTGTTTGGATTAATGGACAAGGTGGGTTTAGAGGGATGGGGACCATTGTGGGTGGGACATTTGGACAGATCCACGGACAGGGTGGGTTAGAGTGGTAGGGGCAGGTGGGGACTGGTGTGGATGAGACATCTGGAGATCATGTGCGAGAAAGTGCTTGTTTCCATGTTGACTGACTATCATGGGGAGATTGCAGTGCACTGACCAGTGTTCAAGGAAAGCTGAACAGTTAACTGGCTTTGTTAACTCAGGTGAAGAAGGACGAGCTCCCCAAACTGTCAAAGAAGAAGCTCCGGAGGCTGAACCGTCTTAGTGTGGCTGAGCTGAAGCAGGTGCGTGATCCTCTATGGGACATGTGAAGGGCAGGGGCGTCCAGAGCCCGGTGTGGATCTCTCTCCCTCGGTATCACCCTTTCGGCCTCACCACCGGGGGTGATGGGCAGATCGCTTCGTTGGGTCCGCTGCAACCCCAAGGACCTCCCAGTGGCCAAACCGTTCCATCCCCCCCCCCACCGATGTGTCCATCCAAGGTCTCGTACTCTGCTAAACCGAGGACTCCCGCAAATTGGAGGAACAACACCCTGCATTCTGCCTGTGCACCCTCCAAACCAGGCGGCATCAATATCCGTCTCCAAATTTTGGTTAACCCGCTTCTCCTCCCAGTTTCTCTTTCCCTATCCTTTTGTCTCCCTTCCACCAGAGAGCTACCCTCTCTCTTTATCACTTATCAGCTTTGTTCTCTTCAACCCTCCTACCTGTTACATATGAAACAAGAAAATCTGCAGACGCGGTGATTGAAGTTAATGCACACAATTGCTGGAGAAACTCAGCAGGTCTCACTGCTTCCTTAGGAGGCAAAGATGTATCACCAGCGTTTCGTGCCTGAGCATCATACCTTGATGAAGGGCTCAGACCTGAAGCATTGGTTATCTCTCTCTGCCTCCCATAGACATTTTGGGATCTTCTGAGTTTCTCCAGCACTTGTGTGTGTTATCCACCTCTTGCGTTTTTAGACTGTACTCCTCCACCTTCCTCTGTACCCACCCCCTCTTGTCTCCTTCCCTCCACCTCCCCACCCCCACCCTCCCTTCTATCAGAGAAGGAAAAATTGGATGATTACATTCTTATTTAAACGGCAAGCAATTACGGCCATGCAGGAGGACCCGGGAGGGCTTGTGCCTGAATCGCAGAAGGTTGGTTTGCAGGTACAGCCGGGTAATAAGAAGGCAGATGGAACATTGCCCTTCATTGCTAGTGGGATTGAGTTTAGGAGCAGGGAGGTTCTGCAACTGGACAAGGTCCTGGTGAGGTCACATCCGGAGAACTGCGTGCAGATCTAGTCTCCTTACTCGAGGAAGGATGGACTGGCTTTGGAGACAGTACAGAAGAGGTTTATCAGATTGATTCCAGGGATGGGGGGGATTGGCCTATGAGGAGAGATTGAGTCACCTGGGACTGCACTCACTGGAATTTAGAGGAATGAGAGGGAATCTTCTAGAAACATATAAAATTCTGAAAGGTATAGATAAGATAGAGGTTGGTGGGTTGTTTCCATTGATGAGGGAGATCAGAACGAGGGGGCGTAGACTCAAGATCCATGGTAAATGATTTAGGTCGGAGATGAGGAGGAACTGCTTCTCCCAGAGGGAGGAGAATCTGTGGAATTCGCAGCCTATTGAAGCACTGGAGGCGACCTCAGTAAATAGATTTAAGACAAGGTTGGAGAGACTTTTTGCATTGCAGGGGAAATTAAGAGATATGGGGAAAAGGCAGGTAGGTGAAGATTAGCCAGTTATCAGATCATCTGTGATCTCATAGACAGGCTGGAGGGCCGACTCCTGCTCTTACTTCCTTCTTAGTCTGCACTCCTTCCCCTTCCTTCTCTCCTCTTCTCCTTCATCCCAACCCCCCCAACCTCTTTAATCAGACACCTTACTATTTTTGCCTCAACCCAGTCCTGAAACGTTCATTACCCTTATTTTTTGTGGATGCTGCATGACCTGCTGAGTTTCTCCAGCACGTTTGAAGACTGTGCTTGACCCCACCCCCCCAGCGTCTGCAGACTCTCCTGTTGAACAACCTCAGTTTCCTATTCTTTGGACAACAAACGCAGGACCAGTCATATCCGGGCGGGAGACGCTTTGGGGTCAGCCGCTGAGTCGTTTGGCAAGGCTAGAGCCTGTCGGCTTGTGACTTGCATTGACCCTTGCCTCCGCCTTGTCCCGCAGCTGGTGGCCAGACCAGACGTCGTGGAGATGCACGACGTCACAGCGCACGACCCCAAGCTGCTCGTCCACCTGAAGGCTACCCGCAACTCGGTGCCAGTACCCCGGCACTGGTGCTTCAAGCGCAAGTACCTCCAGGGCAAGAGGGGCATCGAGAAGCCCCCGTTCGAGCTGCCCGAATTCATCCGACGCACCGGCATCCAGGAGATGCGCGAGGCGCTGCAGGAGAAGGTAAGCTCGCGGTTGTGCGCATGCATGCATTCGTGTAAGGAGGCTAGGCCAGATATTTAAAACACGCTTGTGGTAGAATGGTCCTCTCTGGATGTGGATAAGGAACAGGCGTTTGCTTCACCCCTCACTCACCAGTCAGGGAGGGAGAAGTGCTGTGTTGGGACAAAGGCGGTCACTCACTCCTGGATGCGTGGAGGTGAGGCCTTCTGAAGGCAGGACGTGCCATGCAGAGTCGTAGGCCCTGACTGGTGGTAGCAGCTGCTAGTCTCAAGGGACTGGGTAGGTGGGAAAAGTTAAACGGGTTCGGACTTACCTCCCTGGGTGCATAGAGGAATGGTGGAAATCTGATAGAGTTCGTACAAGTCTGCGTGGGTTTCCTCCGAGGGCTCCGGTTTCCTCCCACCTTCCAAAAGGTACCAGGGGTTGAGGGTAATTCGGGTGAAATTGGGCACCACAGGCTCGTGAGCTAAAAGGACTTGGAACTGTCTTGTATGTATAAATTAAAAAATTAAGGGGTTTCGACCAAGTAAATCTGAGTACGCTTTTTCCACTGAGGGTGGGTGAGATACAAACTAGAGGATGTGGGTTAAGGGTGAAAGGGGATAAGTTCAGGGGGTGGGGGTGTGGGTCGAACTGAAGTGGTGAATACGGGCTCAATTTTAACGCTGAAAATAATTTGGACAGGTACATGGATGGGAGTGGTACAGAGGGCTATGGACTAGGAAGAAAATAGATTGGAAGGGTCGAATGGCCTATTTTTACAATGAAACAGCACAGTAACAGGCCCTTCCAACCCATGAGCCCGCATCGGCCCATTAACCCACAACGTCCACAAATTTTGAAAGGTGGGAGGAAATCCATGCAGTGCAGGGAGAACGTACATACTCCTTACAGACAGCGCTGGATTTGAAGCTGGGCACTGTAATAGCATTGCGCTAACCATGCCGCCCTGCGCTGAGCTGTTCTTGTTCAACGGAACAGTGCTGAGACCAAGCCCACGGTGCAGGGAGGTTCCAGCGATGGCACTGGATCCACCCTACGCTCCCCTTCTCCTCCCCCCCCCCCCATCCCCAAATGACTGCTTCATGAGGATGACGAAGGTGTTGACTCTCGTCCAGCGAGGAGCTTCCTCGTCCTTTGACTCATGCCAGTGGAATTTGGGGGAAGGGGGTTGTGCAGTCTCTGAAGCAGAGGACCTTCTGAAGGCCATAGTTTTGATGGTGAAATTTAGACATTACAGGCCCTTCCAGCCCAGGAGCCCACACCATCACAATACACCTTATAAACCCATGGATCCATGAGAGGACACAGGAGCCCCCAGAGGAAACCCACGGAGACACCGGGAGAATGTACGAACCCTCACAGCGGCGGGTTCAAACCCAGATGGCTGGCGCCATGATAGATTTGCACTAACCGTGTTGCCCAATTATATTGAGCAATCGCCCTGCCTGCAATTTTTGCCGCCTGTCCGATAACTGGGGGCAGTTTACAGCAACCTATTGGTCTGGCAGGGCTGAAATGGAGGGGGGTGGTAAAAGTAGTCACAGGGAGATAGTCCCCCGATCACTGGAGCTATGCAAATCCGAATCTGGGTGGGGGAGGGGATTGCCAGGTACGCCTCTCGTGGCCCAGTGCTGTGGGTGGCTTTGATTTCTGATGGTGGTGTCACTTGCCTGCAGGAAGAGCAGAAGACCATGAAGACCAAGATGAGGGAGAAGGTGCGCCCGAAAATGGGGAAGATAGACATCGACTACCAGAAGCTCCACGATGCCTTCTTCAAATGGCAGACCAAGCCCAAACTCACCATCCACGGGGACCTGTATTACGAGGTAGGTGGGCACTGTGCTAATCCTGGTGCAATGCCACTGTCTTTGTTTTTGGGGGGGGGGGGGTGGACATCACAGTGTGGGTACGGTTGCTGCAGAGAAATGGATCGGAGGTTGATCACAAGAGCGGCAGAGAGGATCATTGGAGCCTCCCTCCCCACCATCCACGAGATCTACTGGGATCATTGTCTGAAGAAGGTGTGAAAAATCACTAAGGACTCCTTCCACCCTGCACACAGCATCTCCCGTCGGGGGAAGAGATACAGGAGGATCAGAGCCAGCACCACCAGAACAGCTTCTTCCCACAGGCAGTAAGAATGCTGAACGCCCAAAGGAACTGCTCACACTGACCCTGACCCTCCGAGATCCTCATATTTACAAAACAATATTTGTAGACATGAATGCTTGTCCTGCAACTGTATTGTTTGTCTATGTGTGTTCTTACTAGCCCAGAGGACCCCAAAACCCAGAAGCAATAGATATTCACCAAGACAAATGGTTACTTAAACAAAAGTTGCTTTTAATTATCTTAAACATGAAAACAGAATCATATTTTAACATCACTATTGACTTAACTAACCTAACAACCCCCTTCTAATTATAAGTGCACGTGTTTGTAATTTCAGAAAAGTTCTTTGGTTCACAGTCCAATCTCACTTCTCATACCTCCAAGTTCACTGATTGCATGCAATTCTTATACTGTGCACAGAATTTAATATGTATAAAGTTCACCAGGCTTTGGTGCTTGAAAAGGTAAATCATTACTGCTCAGGAAAGTTCTTGTCAGTTTTCAGAGAGAGATTTGTTGTACTTCATTATCTTATTGTCGAAACTTGCCCCTTCAGAGTTCTCCAGGTGATAACCTCTTTCTTTCAGGTCACCACAGTGTCTTTTTGTTTCCCTTATTCCAAGTGGAACAGACTGCCAGTCCTCTCCTCTTGCATGAACCACAAGGGCTTTGACCAGGCTGAATCAAGCACTTACAACCCATCTTCCACATGGGGTTTTCCGTGAGCTTGCCAGCTTGTCCTGTTCCAGTACCAGCTGTAACACTGTAGAAGTGATCTGTCTGTGTGTGTGTGTGTGTGTGTGTGTGTGTGTGTGTGTGTGGCTCTCTCTCTGAGAGAAAGCCTGTTTGACTCTCTGCTTCCAAAACCACAGCTTGAGACAATCTGCGGCTCCAACAATATCTTTCATCTGTTGCCTTTTTGTAAACAACAATCCATTAGTGAAGTCTCTTGGGCACTCTCCAGAGCTCTTGCAAAGACCGTTGGCCCTGACATATCGAGCACGGGGCAGAGCTCCAGTATTTTAAATAAGGTCTGTTTTAAAGTGTTTGTATGTGACCTACTCTAACAGACCTTTCCCAATTTATCTCCCAAAAAGTATCTATATACTCTGGCACAGTGTGTTAGGTCTGACTGTTTGTGTGTTTTGCACTGAGGAGCAGAGAATACTATCTCGTACGATATTGAATTTAACATTTCCCCCGTGCTGCCGCCATGCAGAGGCCTTTCTACCTCCCCTTGTACAGAATCTGTAGGTGTTTCTTTGAACCCTTTGTTGTCAGGACACTGGGCTATAAAACAGGCAGGCAGGTCCCTCTGAACTGTGCAATGAAAGGATTGGTTTATGTCCATAGGCTAATCTAATCAGAGCAAACAAGGATAATGGCTGAAGTAGTGTAAAGATTTATGACATCTTTAATGGTATTATCGGTGTCAAATTGTGGTTGCTAATCGGTTTACTGCTCTTGCAGAATTTGTACCCCTTCCCCTCCATGCGCATTAAACGTTCCGCAGCCGAGCCACGCTGCTTGTCTCTTTTGAATTAGAACCGTAAAACTGGGCCATTCGACCCTTCCGCTCTGTGCTGACCAATAAAACTAGCTAGTCCCACTGACTTGGTCTCATTCCATAACCCTCCAGACCTCTCCCATCCATGTATTATCCAATTTATTTTTAAAACTCAAGATTGAATCTGCCTTCACTACATCAAATGGTAGCTCATTCCACACTCCTACCCACTCTGAGTGGAAAAACTTTCCCCTAATGTTCCCCTTATACCTCTCCCCTTTCAGTCTAAAGCTACGACCCCTCACATTTATCTCCCCCAATCTAAGTGGAAACATCCTATTCACATCTACTCTGTCTATACCCCTCCTAATCTTGTACACCTCTATCACGTCTCCCCCTCATTCTTCTTCATTCCAAGGAGTATAGTCCTAACCTGTTTAATCTTTCCCGGTAACTCAACTCTGAGATGTTTGAGGATATTTGGTACATCACCAAAGACTCTCTTAAACTTCTATGGGTGGTACTGTGGAGAGCATTCTAGCTGGTTGCATCACTGCCTGGTACGGAGGCACCAACTCTCAGGACGAGAAAAACTCTTTAACTCAGCCTGCGAGATCACAGGCACTAGACCACTCCATCGAGGACGCCTTCATGAGGCAGTATCTTAATAAAGCAGCCTCTGTCCTCACGGACACTGACCACCCAGACCATGTCCCCTGCTACTATCGGGGAAAAGGTATAGGAGCCTAAAGACGAGCCCTCAGCGGCACAAGGACGGCTTCTATCCCTCCGCCATCAGATTCTTGAATGATCAATGAACCAAAGACATGGCCTGACTATTTTTTTAATATGTTGTAAAAGTGGTTTTATGAATGTTTGCTGCAAAACACTGAATTTTGTGACTTGTTGACGACAGTAAATTCTGATTCTGAACAACTTTTTGGGGGCTGGATGTCAGAGGAGAAAGGGGTTAAAGATAATTGGCAAAAGAGCCAGGAGAAGAGGGGAAGTGGATTTTACGAAAGAACTTTTGGCAGAAGTGGATTTTATGAGATAACTTTTGGCGGGGCGGGGGGGGAGGGAGGGAGGGAGGATGGGGAGATGGATGGGTTGGTGTATGCCCTTTGCATGCTTGCATTGGTGTCAGTCTGCTGAATGGGTTTTCTGTGCTTCCACAGGGAAAAGAGTTTGAGACTCGGCTGAAGGAGAAAAAACCAGGAGACCTGTCAGATGAATTGCGACTCGCTCTCGGAATGCCAGTGGGAGCCGTAAGTAAACTCCCTCCACTCGAGGGCTCCATCTCCCTGCTGTGGCCTGGGATATGAACCCCAGAGCTACGTGCAGACGTAGCCTGATCAGGGCAACCACTCGTATTCAGAATTATGAGGGGTGTTGATAGAGTAAATGAAAGTTGGCTTTTTCCCCCATGAGGGTAGGTGAGACACAAACCAGAGGATATGGGTTAAGGGGGAAAGGGGAGAGGTTTAGGGGGAGCATTAGGGGGAACCTTCACACAGAGGGTGATGGGAGTGTGGAACAAGCTGAATGCAGGCACAATTTTAAGGAAACTGGACAAGTACATGGATGGGAGGGATATGGAATGGGTGAGCTAAATGCTCCCAGCGATTAATTAAAAAGCTGACAGGAAAAAGAGAAATAAAATAAAATCAATGCCGGAGAAACTGTACTTTATTTAAATTTATTTTTTAAATCCTTCATTTTTAAAATTGCAATTTTAAATTTAAATTTAGACATGCAGCACGGTAACAGGCCCTTTCGGCCCACGAGCCCGTACTGCCCAATTGACCTAAAAGCCCTGGTACGTTTCGAAAGGTGAGGGGATCCGGAGTCCCCGGGAAAACCCACACAGACACGAGGAAAACGTACAAACTCCTTATAGTCAGCGCGGGATTCAAACCCCAGTCCCGATCATTGTAATGGTGTTACACTGGCTGTGCAAAGATATAGATACATAATCAACGTTGATAGAGCTATTTAAAATTATGAGGCATAGAGGCAGGGTAAATATAGGTTGACTTTTTTCACTGAGATTAGGTGAGATACAAACCAGAGGACATGGGTTAAGGGTGAAAAATGAAATGTTTAGGGGGAACTTCTTCACTCAGAGAACGGTGGGAATGTGGAACGAGCTGCTAGCTGAGGTGATGAATGTGGGCTCGGTTTTAACATTTAAGAAGAATCTGGACAGGTACATGGACGGGAGGGATATGGAGGGCTATGGACTGGGTGCAAGTCGGTGGGACTAGGCAGAATAACCATTTGGCCCAGACTAGAAGGACACTGTAATTGTTCTGTGTTTCTTAAACTTGGTCAGTTCCAGACACTTTAAAGTAAAAATATGATGCTGGAGAAACTCAGCAGGTCAAACCATGTCCAGATGAGAAAGGCCCGTTTCTGTGTTATAATATTCTGTGCAGCCACCAGACAGATCCTAAAGTTGGAATGGCGATTGTATCCAGAATTTTGTGTTTACACCTCGATGTTGCGTTGGGTGTGGGTGGGAGTTTTTGCATGAACAGACTTGCCCCACTAACATTGCTCTGTGAATCCAGGGCAGCATGCCTGTGGTCAGTATATAAAAAGAACTGTACGAAGGCATTTCAGTCTTCCCTCCCTCTCATCGTTGTTACATAACAGGATTAGCAGTCGTGGCGGCGGATTGTCACTGGGACCAGTGGAAATCGTTGGGCAATTTTATCCCGACTTTGCAACAATGGCATCCAACTCCTTTGCCACTGCTCAGATCCCTCCCTCTCTGATCTGTGCGCCTCCCATTCCTCCCTGATTTAAACATCTCGACCTTTTCTGGATATGCCTAAAGCCAGGTTTATCTGTCTTGATAACTCCAGGAACACACCAGTATAAAACTCGGGTTTAATCTCCACTCAGTCACTTATTCCCATCACTGGATCATTGACCGTCATGCCTTCATCTGCCGAGTGAATCCTGGGTCACTTACAGAAAGCAAGAACACCGCCTTAACGCATTCCATTTCCGCTGCCTCAGATCCCTCCCGGGCTACTCAGGGCGTGACAGAGTCCTGGAGAAGACCAGAAGTACGGACCTCAACTCAATCATCCGCACTCGCCGCCTGCAGTGGGCTGGCAACCTTGTCCGTATGGAGGACAGCCGATTGCCCAAAGATGTCCTCTATGGTGGGCTACCAGATGCTCCCCGCCCTGTTGGCCGGCCACGTCTTTGCTACAAAGATGTAATCAAGCGTGTTCTCCATGTCAACTGTACTGACTGGGAGGGCCTCGCAAAAGAGATTGCACTGCATGGCATTCCGTGATTCGCAGTGGCACATCACAATTGTGCCAACCACTACAAAAAGTTCTGTGAGGGCAGAAGAGCTACAAGGCACAGTGTTCGTCTTCACTCGCAAAGCGATGGGCCATGATAATGATGATGAGTCACTTATTCCCATCACTGGATCAGTGGGCCGTCATGCCTTCATCTGCCGAGTGTCCTTGGCTAATGGAGAGAGCTGACATGGAAATAGGCCCTTCGCCTCCCCCAGCATCCAACCTCCAAACACCAACCCCGGACGACTTCACTCTCCCTACCGCCCCATCGTCACTTCCCAGACTCTACTCCCCACCTTCTGACCCCGGCGGCTTGGAGTGCAGGAGGAAGCCAGAGTGTCTGGTAGGAAATCCACCCAGCCCTTCACAACAATCCAAACCCTCCCTCACACACATAACCTGTTTCGTGCAGCCTCCACCTCCCCAAGCAAGGCATTCCAGGTACCCATCACTCTGGGTTTTTTTAAAAAAAACACAACTTCCCTTTGATTTCTCCCCTAAACTTTCCTCCACTCGCCTCCAACAGATGTCTAAATTTAAATTATTTAAATTTGGATGTAACAGGCCCTTTCGGCCAACAAGCTGCGCATTTACACCCAATTGATCTACAACCTTGCTATATATATTTTTTTGAACGGTGGGAGGAAACCGGAGCTCCTGGGGAAAACCCACGCATACATGGGGAGAACGTACAAACTCCGTACAGGTGGCGCAGTCCTGATCGCTGTCGCTGTAACAGTGTGACACTAACCACTATGGTAGACATGTTGCCTGTGTCCTCTGGTATTTCCTACTGTCACACCGGGGAGAGGTGCTGGCTGTCCGCCCTATCTAAGCCTCTCACAATCTTGTATTCAGTCACCTTATCCTTGGGTCCAAAGAGAAGAGCCTCACAATCCAGGCAACATCTGGGTAAATCTCTGCACCCTCTCCAAAGCTACCATGACCTTCCTGTAATGAGGTGACCAGAGCCAAACGCAACCGTGGTCTTGCCAGAGATTTGTAGAGTTGTATTGTGACATCTTGACTCTTGAACTCAATCCCCCTTTCAATGAATATTACCCCTCAAAATTTTGCATACCTCTATCAAATCTCCTCTCCATCTCTCTGACATTCCAGGGAATAACATCCTGACCTCGTCATTTTCAAAATGTTCTTTCCCCTCACTTTACCACCAGAAGTAATCCCTGTGCTCTGTGATTAGTAAGGGATTGATTAAGGTGGGATGTGGGTGGAAAGAAAAAGATTGAAAACCACTACCATTGACCTTCTTAACTATCCTATCAACCTGCGGGGTGACTTTGAGGGATGTATGGATTTGGACCCCAAGGTCCCTTTGTTCATCCACACTTAAATATTCGACCATTAACCTTTGTTTAATGAGGCGAGCAGAGCTGAAGGCAATATTTCAAGTGTAGGTAAAACCAGAATGTAATAGACCGACAATATTATTTCACGGCTTTTGAACTCAATCTCCCGACTAATGAAGGCCAGGACTGGTCGGAGCTGCAAGGCTGTATCATCATGTTGTCCTGGTTCTTCTTTGGCTTGGCTTCGCGGACGAAGATTTATGGAGGGGGTAAAAAGTCCACGTCAGCTACAGGCTCGTTTGTGGCTGACCAGTCCGATGCGGGACAGGCAGACACGATTGCAGCGGTTGCAAGGGAAAATTGGTTGGTTGGGGTTGGGTGTTGGGTTTTTCCTCCTTTGCCTTTTGTCAGTGAGGTGGGCTCTGCGGTCTTCTTCAAAGGAGGCTGCTGCCCGCCAAACTGTGAGGCGCCAAGATGCACGGTTTGAGGTGTTATCAGCCCACTGGCGGTGGTCAATGTGGCAGGCACCAAGAGATTTCTTTAGGCAGTCCTTGTACCTTTTCTTTGGTGCACCTCTGTCACGGTGGCCAGTGGAGAGCTCGCCATATAATACGATCTTGGGAAGGCGATGGTCCTCCATTCTGGAGACGTGACCCATCCAGCGCAGCTGAATCTTCAGCAGCGTGGACTCGATGCTGTCGACCTCTGCCATCTCGAGTACCTCGACGTTAGGGGTGTGAGCGCTCCAATGGATGTTGAGGATGGAGCGGAGACAACGCTGGTGGAAGCGTTCTAGGAGCCGTAGGTGGTGCCGGTAGAGGACCCATGATTCGGAGCCGAACAGGAGTGTGGGTATGACAACGGCTCTGTATACGCTTATCTTTGTGAGGTTTTTCAGTTGGTTGTTTTTCCAGACTCTTTTGTGTAGTCTTCCAAAGGCGCTATTTGCCTTGGCGAGTCTGTTGTCTATCTCATTGTCGATCCTTGCATCTGATGAAATGGTGCAGCCGAGATAGGTAAACTGGTTGACCGTTTTGAGTTTTGTGTGCCCGATGGAGATGTGTCCTGGTTACATCCTCTTGAATTGACAACATTGCCTTTTCTTTGCACAATGGCACCAGTCGCTTTGCTGATGCTTTTTTTTGTTATGTGAAAGGCTCAGTTATAAATGGACGTGGCTGTATCAGTCTAACCCTGGTTGTTTTTCCTCAGAACTCACACAAGGTCCCTCCGCCCTGGTTGATCGCCATGCAGAGATACGGCCCCCCGCCTTCGTATCCCAACCTCAAAATTCCCGGTCTGAACTCGCCAATTCCAGAGGTGAGTCCGTCGCACGCAGCCCGGGGCAGTTCGAGTGAGGTGGGGAAGGGGTGTGAGGAGCTAGTGACCAACAGTCACTGGAGGGGCGGGGGGCGGACTGCAGGGAGGATCCAGATTTTGGGGGGGTGGGAGGGAGGGTGGGGAACTGGGGGGCAGGGGGATGAGGCAGAGGAACAGAGAGTAGGGAACTGAGGGAGGGAGAGTGGAGAACCAGGGGCTGTAAGTCCGATGTCCTGGGCCTGTTGAGATGTGCGTGGACCCCTATCAGCTGGCTTGGGGATTTTGTCACGCCCACATTGCTGCATGTTGATCTACATTGGATGTGTGATAGCTTGGATTGGTATGGGTTGGAACACGTGCACAGATGGGACTTGCGTGGGTCTATGTGGAGCGTGCGCCAGACTGCGTGGAGTGTGGGGCTGTGTTGATCTGCATTGTTATATGCTGGCCGTACATGGCTCTGTGCAGGGCTGGGAGCCAGGTCGTGAATGGCAGGCTCGCCCGTTAGCTCTGGGCTGCCTCCAAGTGTTCCTGACCGTGTGTGTCATCCCTCGACAGAGCTGCTCCTTTGGGTACCACGCAGGAGGATGGGGCAAGCCGCCCGTGGATGAGACCGGAAAGCCTCTGTATGGGGACGTGTTTGGAACCAATTCCCTGGAATTTCAGGTGGGTAAGCCTCCCTTTCCACAATCCCTTCCCACTTGACCCAGCGTCAGACTGTAGCCAGTGGCAGCCCACACCTTGACTGGAGCGGCAACCTGTTCTCAGCACTCCCAGCATCCACCCAACGTGCAGCCTCAGGAAGGCAGCCACTGTCACTGAGGACCCCCCCCCCCCACCCCGACCTCTCCTCACTGCTCCCTTCAGGCAGAAGGTATCGAAGCCTGACATCCAGCACCTGCCAATTAAATAACTTTTGTTATCCAACATCCATCAGTGACATCACGGTTATAAAGAGAACTTTTGGCGTATTAGCCTTCATGCAGGTATACCCCACTTAACAAAGCAAGAGCATTCCTATGAAACCTTTCGTAAGCCAAAATGGAGTAAAGCAGCGACCCATTCGCGACTATTGGAGGCTATTTTTGTAAAATCGGAAACCCGTTCAAATTCCTTTCAGGTGGCGAACATGGGTTTCTTTGTAAAAGTGAGTATTGGTAAAGTGGGGATTACCTGCACCGTATATGATCTTGTTTAGGACGATCCTTGGGAATTAAAAATGTCACCTTAAAATTAAGGGGTTGTCCTATTACAAGTTTACAAGTGCTTCTCGCCTCAACGACGAAGTCTCAGCACCGGCGCCATATTCCTGACGTGCTCCGTGGGTTATTTTTGAAGTCTCAGCGCTCTCTCTTCCCCCCCCACGGGGTCCATCTGCCTGGTCCAAATACCGTTGGCTTTGTACAGACTTCAAGCAGCCTTTTACAAGAGCCGACAGTGGTTTGTTTTAAAATATCCAAATGAAATTTCAACCGCGGAATGATAATTTGTTAGTAAAAATATTTTGTGATTTGCTTTTACCGAAAATCAGCAGTATGGGCCAGATTTTTTTTGGTGGGGGGGGTGGAGGGTCGTCTCGCTCAAAAGCAACATTTTAGGTGGATATTTTGGGATCCTATATGGTATTGAGTGCAGGAGCTGAGATGTTACAGTAAAGATCTACAAGACATTGGTGAGGCCAAATTTGGAGTATTGTGTGCAGTTTTGGTCACCTGACTACAGGAAAGCTGCCACTCAGATAATCTGCCATGAAAGACCTTATCTCTTTAACTCTGTCTACCTTGGCATATTGTCATAATTTATACCATCGTAGTTGGTGTATTTTCCTGTGTTTTTTTTCCCAATCTTTATAATTTTTCAAAAAAGGATAATACAATCAAACAAGAACATAAAAAACCCTTATTACATTAGTAAAATAGATAATCTTAAATTAGTAAATTAATAACCAACCCCAACCCCCCCCCCCAAAAAAACCAAACTATCCCTATTTCTACAACTACTGGAGCCTTATACAAAGATTAAAATACCACAATACAACATGTATGAAAATTAATTAAAAATAATTAAAATGTTGTCATTAACATATACTAAGACCCATATATTTTAAATATGGATCCCTCATTTTAATAAAAAAGGAATAATTATGTGATCAACATTTAGATTTTTCTAAGTAGATACAAGATTTCAACTCATTATGCCACCTTTGAATATTAATCTCTATAACATCTTTCCATGTTACTGCAATACATCTTCTAACAGCAGCTAAAGTTAAATGAAAGCAATTTGAAATTTATCCAATTTCAAACCCCTTAAATCAGCCATAAATCCTAATAAAAATAATATAGGATCAAGCAATAATTGAATATAAACATTCTAAAAATTGTCTAACTTTTAACCAAAAGTTTTGCACCTTTTCATATAACCAGACCGAGTTTTTTAAAAAAAAGTCCCTTTTTGTACTCCACATCAGAAACATAAATCTGAATCCCTAAATCCATATCTTTTCAACTTCTCCAGTGTCAAATATAACTGATGTACAAAATTATAATTAACTAAATTATACCTTACATTAATCAACTTAGTTACCTCATTCTCACATATCTTTAACCAATCATCCTCCAATATAAAAAGTTGTAAATCTTTCTCCCATTTATTTTTTGTTCTTAAAAACACCAAATTTTTTCTTCATCTCTTGAAACAAATTATACATTGTGTATCTTACCTGTGTGTCTGCACCAAAAATATTGGCGGTTCTGTACATATCTGTAGTTGTGTAATGTCAACAAGTTGTCATCTAAATTTTGAAGCCTGGAGTTTTATGTTGTGAGAGAATGGGGAAATCGCTTAATTTCAGAATCTGGATTTATTGTCCTGACCAAGGCACAAAATTCGTTGCTTTGCAACAGCGTCACAGTACAAACGTACAGATAAATGGTTGTCAAACATTTTCTTTCCACTCACATCCCACCTTAAGTATTCCCTATGCCGTAGGTGCTCTGTAATTGCTTAAGGTGGAATATGGGTGGAAAGAAAAAGGTTGTTTTAATTGTCCCTCATTGACTCATTATGTGCACCATTTCAGAACTCCAAAGGAAATGGGCCAAAGACAATTTTTCTCAAGCAAAATATTTCAGTAACAATTGTGTCTAGACCGGTGGTTCTCAACTTTTTTCCCCCCACTGACATACCATCTTAAGTAATCTCTTACTAATCACAGAGCACCTATGGCATAGGGGTTGCAGTGGAATGTGAATGGAAAGAAAAAGTTTGAAAACCATTGATATAAACAACAATAAATAAAAATAGTGCAAGAAAAAGAGAATGTGAGGCCGGGTCTGTGGTTCATTGATCATTCAAGAATCTGATGGTGGAGGGGAAGAAGCTGTCTTTGTGCCACTGGGTGCTCGTCTTCAGGCTCCTGTACCTCCTTCCCCATGGTGGTAGAGTGAAGAGGATATGGCCTGGGTGGTGGTGGGTCCATCTCTGTCGGCTGCTTTCTGAAGACACCACCTCATGTAGATGTCCTCTATGGGGTGATTTAGTGCCCATGAAGACGCAGGCTGTTTTTCCTTGTTCTGAGTGTTGGCATCACCCTAACAGACAGTGATAAAACCAGCCAATTTCCTTTCGGTGGGGCTGTCAGGGTTCAATGGTGTCCCTGGAGAAAAAGGGCTTACCTGCTCCAGGTGTTTTGAGAAGATTCACAAGTGGGGCCTCACTTGGAGTATTGTGAGCAGTTTTGGGCTTCTCATTTAAGAAAGGATGGGCTGACATTGGAGAGGGTTCAGACGAGGTTCACAAGGATGATTCCGGTAATGATAGGAGTGTTTGACAGCTCTTGGCCTGGACTTGTTGCAATTTAGGAGAATGAAGGGAGAAATCATTGAAATATTTTGAACGTTGTAAGGCGTGGACAAAGTAGATGTAGAAAGGTTGTTTTCCCACGGTGGGAGAGTCCAGGTCAAGAGAGCACAACTTCAGGATTGAAGGACATCAATTTAGAATAGAGATGTGGAGGGATTTCTCCCCCCAGAGGGTGGTGAATCTGTGGAATTTGTTGCCACAGGCGGTGGTGAAGACTGGGTCATTGGGTATATTTAAGGCAGCGATGGATGGGTTCAAAGGTTATGGGGAGAAGGCCAGGCACTGGGGCTGAGTGAGAGAATGGATCAGCTCATCATTCAGTGGTGGGGGAGACTTGATGGGCTGAATGGTTTATTGCTACTCCTGTGTCTTGTGGCCTTAGGATGGGTAATGAAGAGGTGGGGGGGGTGGTGAGATTGTAGGAGAGGCTACAACTTAGGGATCAGTCTGAGCTAGGCTGTTCAGAAGTCGAAATCTGGAACCGTTGCCACGTTTCGGATATCAGATATCATGGGGAGGTGAAACAGGGGTCCCATGCTGACCAAGATCTGGTCTGAGAGGTCTCTTTACCCTTCCCCCACCCCAGAGTGATGACCACAAGTTGAGAGGATTCCAATCTTCCCCTGCAGGCAAAGACTGAGGAAGAGGAGCTTGACCGGACACCCTGGGGAGAGCTGGAGCCTTCTGACGAAGAATCCTCAGAGGAGGAGGAGGAAGAGGACGAGAGTGACGAAGATAAACCCGACGACACTGGGTTCATCACGCCGGCCGACAGGTGGCTACTGGGGGGGCAGAGGGAGGGGTAGGTTGTGCCCTGCATCTGGGAGCTCACTGCTACAGCCACCCTGGCAGAGCCACCAATTTTTTAAAAATTCATTGTCAACCTAGTTTTCCAACTCCTGTTTCCACATCCATGACATCTGTTGACCTGGCTTGGATCCTCTGCATCTGACGCCCTCTTTCCCCGCCCACCCCACCCCCCCCCCCCCCAATTGCTTCCTCTAGACCACCATTCCTTCACCTCTTCACGTTCCTGCCCACTGCCCATCCCCACCCTCTGCTGCCTAGGGTGCTACCTTGAGCTCTCTGTATATGACAAGACCCAAAATGGTGCAGGAACTCATCTGGTTTCCCAGTCGGTAAAGGTGCATCACTAACATTTTGGGCCTGTGTCCTTCCTTAAGGTACGCGTGAACAAACACGAGTTAAAGGCCGCAGAAAGGAAGGGGGATGAATGGGAGGGGGAGCCATCCTCGTGGAAGGCGGAGAGGGGAATATGTGTGACAGCGCCCACTCTCGACCACTCCTGCCTCCCTTAGGCATCTAACACCCCCACCCCATCCCCTGTGGCTACAATCCATTTGCACCCAGGCCTCCTCCCTCAGCACCATTCAGGGCCCCAAACAGCCCTGCCAAGTGAAGCCACTCTTCCGGTTGTGAATCGGCAGGGATCGACCGGTGCTCCCATCATGGTCGCATCTCTGTCGGAGAAGCTGGGAGATCGCTTTGGGCTCTGTCCCAGTGGCCACCCATTTCAATTTCCTGCCCCGTTCCCTCACCAATGTATCTGTCTCATGCACTGCCTGACTGAGATCACCTGCGAATTGGAGGATCAGCACCCCATCTTCCAACCGGATGACACTGAGCACCTTCCCCCCCCTCCCCCACCCCAATCTTTCCCTTTGTCTCTTTTCCTGAAGCTCTCTGTCCCTCTGCCTGCCTCTCTCTCTCTCCATTCTCAGAGCCAAAATCAGTTCTCATCTTCCCTCCTATCATGTCTAAATTAACACATTTTGTCTGATGGTCTGCCCTCCTCCCCCTCCCATTCTCCCCCCCCCCCCCACCCCATTTTCCCAGTCTTTAATTCAAACGCTGTGTTTCTTGAAGAAAGACTTGGGCTCAAAGTGTCAGTCATATTATCTTTACCTCTTAAGCCCACTGTGAGACCAGCTGAGTTCCTCCAGCATCTGTGTTTTGACTGCGTTCCCAGCGTCTGTGCAGGCTTTAGTGTTTCACTCCTCTCTCTGTGTCAGCAACCATTCTATTAATCAAATCCTTGAAGCACCTGGTGTGCAGGACGCATGCTAATATTAGCAGCACCCCCCCCCACCAGCGAAAGGTGGTTGCAACATGGCCAGTGCTCACAGCTTGAACAACAGAATGTGTGTCAAGAGCAGAGCGACCGCTCGGGTTCTCGTCCCCTTACAGGGTTCGTGGGGTGGGGGGGGAGGAATCTGAGGCCCGTTCTCCTCAGGTGAACCGGGACGCCACTGTGTCATTCCATTTTGTCCACCTCATCTTCTGCCTCCGGTTGTGTTCTAACCTCGGTCGGGGGCCCAACTTGCTCCTGTCACTCTGCGGGGTGGTTTGAAGTAAAAACACCATGCTGGAGAAACTCTGCAGGCCAAACCACGGACTTTATATGGCAAAGACAAAGATACACCTTCCAACATTTCAGGCTTGACCCCGTCATCACAGTATGTACAAAATGGTAGCAGGTGCCCGAACAAAATGGCAGAGGGGCAAGGGTAGGGGGAGGAGTATGGTCCCTACATGACGAGGTGGTCAAGTGGTTAAGGCAATAGACTGCTAGTCCATTGTGCTCTGCACATGTGGGTACAAATCCCATCCTTGTCGTTATTTTGGAGAGACGGTTAGCGTAATGGTTAGCACCACATGGTTACAGCGCCCACGATCGATACTGGGGTTCAAATCCCGCGCTGTCTGTAAGGAGTTTGTACATTCTCCCTGTGTCTGCGTGGGTTTTCCCTGGGGGTGGGGGCTCCTGTTTCCTCTCACTGTTCAAAACGTAGGTCAATTGGGTGTAATTGGGCAGCATGGGTTCATACCGTGCTGTATGCCTTAAAAAAAAAAAATTTTTTTAAAGGCAGGAGGTAATAGATGGATAAGGGAGGGAGGACACAGTGCAGTTGGGGAGGAGGGGATGACTCAAGCTAAAGGAAAGAAGACGAGGAAAAGGAGGAAGAGCAGAGAGTGGGCCAGCGGAAACTGGAGAATTCGATGTTAATGACGTCCGGTTGGAGAGGGCCCAGACAGAAAATCAAGGGCTGTTCCTCCAATTTACGGGTGGTCTTGGTGGGATAGTCCTTGAGGTCACAGACAGACATGTCAGTGTGGGAGTGGGACACGTATTGTAGTGATCGGCCACTGGGAGATCCCTGTTACCCAGGTGCTCAGCGAACCGACCTCCCAGTCTGCGCCCATTCTCTCCGATTTAGAAACAGCCACAGCAGGAGCACGGGATGCAGTAGATGATTCCCACGGATACATGTGAAGTGTTGCTTTACTTGCAAGGACTGTTTGGGACCATAGACTGTGGCGAGGGAGGACACGTGGGCAAAAGTGTGGCTGCGGTTGCAGGGGGAGGTTCCGGGGGTAAAGATGTATCACTGATGTTTTGGGCCTCCCCCCTTCTTCAAGGTACATCCAGGAGACACTGTGCGACCGGCTGAGTTCTTCCAGCACTTACTGCCGGTCAGTTAGTTTCTCCTTGTGGGTCACATTGTGAAGGTCTTCCGCTGCTTTAAATCTGGAGGTGCAGCACAGTAACTGGCTCTTCCGGCCCACGAAGCCCGCCCCTCCCAATACACCCCTGGTTGGGGCAGCACAGTTAGTGCAGCAGTGTTACAGCCCCAGCGATCAGGCCCAGGGTTCAAATCCTGCAGGAGTTGGTATGTTCTCTCCTTGTCTGCGTGGTTCTCTCCACCATTTGAAACGTACCGGGGACTGTAGGTCAGTTGGGTGCAATTGGGCGGCACAGGCTTGTGGGCTGAAAGGGCCTGTGCTGTCTTTAAAAAAAAAGGTGGAGCACCCAGAGGAAACCCCACAAGGAGAACATCCAAACTCCTTACTGACAGCAGTAGATTTGAACCCGGGTTATTGTTGCTGTAATGACATGACGTTAACCATTCCGCCCTAACCTTGGCCCGTCATCTCCTCTGTGGATTCCTGATGCCATGGACGTTGTTTCAACGGACCTGTGGTTTCTCATCGCCCTGGTGGCTGCTATCCTGTTTTCAGTGGTGCCTTGAATCGCTACCATTGCCAGGCCATTCCCCAATGAGGCAGATAGAAGGTGACAACAGCAAAGTGCCCCAACCTCATGAGGGCCTCGTTTCAGTCTGTCTATGAATATTTCAGTTTAATTTACCTCTGGTCGTATCCGAAAATTGTTCCTGACACGATTCTGTCATCAGTTGGTCAATGACTAGGGGGTGGTATTTCCAATCTAGTTGTAATCCATCTCCTTGTATTTAATTTCATTTATAGCCATCTAGCTCGGTAACAAGCTCTTCCGGCCCATGAGCTCAATTACATGCAATAGACCTACGACCCCCACCCCCCTGGTATGTTTTCGAAGGATGGGAGTAAACTGCAGCGTCCAGAGGAGCCCACACAGACACGGGGAGACCGTACAAACTCCTTACAGACAGCGTCGGATTTAAATCTGGGTCACCTGCGCTATAACAGCGTTCCGCAAACCATGCTGCTCCTACAACAGTTAGCTCAGGAAAAGGCCCTTCAGCCCCATGTGTCTGTACTGGACAATATCCAACAACAAATCTGCTGCTTGCACATGATGCAGATCGTTTGAGACGCTGCACATCCGCGTGTCTTGTCTAGAACAGCCTTTCTCAACCTTGTTCTCTGGCTATTCCCCCCCCGGAGGACTCTGCTCAAAGTTTATGGGCCCCTTCACTGTGAAGCACTCGTCTTCTTACTTTCTTCCATACTTCCCTCCTGCTGCCCACATTAAAAAAGAAAAAAAAAATTGTTATTGAAAGGAATACCAGGCTTTCACCTCGGTGTGCCCCCGGCGGGGTTCCCTTTGAGAGTGGTGGTCTAGAAGCTTCTCGATCAGCTCCCACCACTCTCTGCAAAAAAAAATTTTAAAAGGACCTCTGCACATCACGTTAAACGTCGCCCCCTCACCTTCAACCTGGTACTGCACAGTTAGCGCGACATTGTTACAGTGCCAGCGAAGCAGGTTTGAGTCCCGCGCTGGCCATAAGGTGTTTGAACATTCTCCCCGTGTCTACTTGGGTTTTCCCCAGTTTCCACCCATCCTTCAAAGTGGCAGGGGGATTGTAGGTTAATTGGGTTTGTGGGCCAGAAGTGCCTGTTACTGTGCTGTTGGGGGGATTGTACACTCTCGATACCTCTCCCATTTTATAATCTTCAATCAGGTCTCCCCTTAGACTGACCCACCAGAGGAAATAACCCAAGCTTATCCAACCTCTCACTCGAATGTCCGCAGGCACCGTGGTCAACGCAAAAGTACAATTGGTTACATGAAGCGTGTGGGGCACTGCGGTTGAAGTAGCAGTTAGCGCAATGGCTTTACAGCACCAGGGATCGGGACTGGGCCTCGAATGCCGCACCGTCCGTAAGGAGCGTGTACCTTCTTCCCGTGTCTGTGGGCTTTCCCCAGGGGCTCTGGTTTCCTCCCACCCTTCAAAACGTGCCGGGGATGTAGGTTAATTGGGCGGTGCAGGCACATGGGCCAAAATGGCCTGTTGCCGTGCTGTCTGTCTAAATCCTGCATGGCCATTTTACTTCTCTCCTGGGTGGACGGACACTCTCTCTGACAATGCCAGGGGGCAAGGAGAGAACTTGGGTCACTGCTCTGTGCGCAAGCCTGTGCTCTGACCCGGGAGGGTCTACCAGAATCACGTGAGTCCAATTTCCCAAGTGCCCATGGTGGGAGCTCCCAGCTCGGGCCTCGGAAGGGGGGGTGGAGGAGCTGACCTGACATCCCTCCGCCACGCCCCACCACATCCCTTGCCCTGCTGCACCAGGCTGAACAGTGGCTCTCCTTCTCTGTTTCGGCAGTGGCTTGATCACTCCGGGAGGCTTCTCCTCTGTGCCAGCAGGAATGGAGACGCCCGAGCTCATTGAGCTGAGGAAGAAGAAGATTGAAGAGGCCATGGACGGGTGAGAGCGGGGCGCACTGCGGCAAGGATGGGGGGAGCGCCGGGGCCATGGTTGCTGGGGCGTGGCAGACGGCCTGCTGAGCAGTCTCGTCTGGCATCTGTCAGGTTCAAGGAGGGGGAGATGGGTGGGGGAGGGGGTGGGGTGGGAGGGGCTGCAGTAGGGAGAGGATAGAGGAGAAGGGACTGCAGGGAAGGGGGAGGGTCTGCAGAGCTGTCTGCGCCCTGACTGTGCCCCTGTTCCCGTGCCCACAGTGGTGAGACACCCCAGCTGTACATCCCGGTGCCAGAGAAGAGAACGGCGACGATAGGTGGCGCCATGATGGGCTCCACGCACATTTACGACATGTCAGCGGTAAGTCTCCCCCCACCCCCACCATGAACATAGAGCAGACCTGGCCCACATCCAACCGCTCCTGAACCCTGGGATCTACACCCTTGCCTGACAAGGATCTGTCTGCAGCAGTGGCGGTGATCACCCGGTGGCCAACCATTTCAGACCCCATTCCCCACCGACGTGTCCGTCCGTGGCCTCGTGCTCTGCCAAACCGAGACCACCCTGCAAATTGGAGGAGCCAGATGTAATATTTTGTCTGGGTGCTCGCCATCCATCGACTTCTCTGGTATCTATTAACCCCTGCCTCCCTCCCTCGCCCCTCCCTTGGCTCTTTCTCCCTCCCCTCCCCCTCCCTCCTTTGCACCTCCCCATCTCCATAAAGAATACTGCGTGACCTGCAGAGTTTCTCCAGCATTTTTGTGTGGAGGATATTTCATGGCCTCTTTTTGCCTTCCTAGTTTTCACAGAGGCTCTCCTCCACTCTGTTTGTTCTCAACTTTCTTTCTCGGTGGGAGTTGTCTATACCTGTTGCACTATCTCCCTCTTCCGTCCTGATCAAGCCTCAACGGCCTTCCAGGATTGTTAACTTTGCCGCATGTTTATGCCTCATTCAAGGCTGGTGAATTTTCACTGCCTTTTTGCTTCACAATTGGGTTTTCTGCAGCATCTTTGCCTTGCCCCCTTTCTGATGGACAAATGGACCCATACGCAATCTGCCCGGGGAGGTGGGGGGGGGGCGGTCAAGCAGTGTTCTGCAGGGAGGGAGGGTGCAGCCGGTCTTTCTCTCCCCTGGGTGCTGTTCAGCTGGCTGAGTACCCACCCTCCCAAGTGACAGTCCATCGTGGTGGATGAACGGCGTGTGGCTCACGGAGTCAACGGGACGTCATGGCACGGGAGGAGGGGGAGGCTGCCAGTGGTTGGGGATCTACTTGAGGGATGAATTCCATGCTGAACTGTTATGCTCCCTCATCCCACTGACCTGCGCCCACCCCATCTCCCTCCATACCCCTCCCATCCATGTACCTGTCCAAATTCTTAAATGTCAAAACTGAGCCTGCATTCACCACTTCAGCTCGTTCCGCACCCCCACTGCTCTCTGTGTGAAGAAGCTTCCCCTAACCCTTTCCCCTTTCACCTTTGACCCATGTCCTCTGGTTTTAACCTACTCTCAGGGGAAAAAGCCGACCTACATTTACTCTGTCTATCCCCCTCCAGCATCTGCCAGATTAGGGAGTGGGGAGTGGTGGGGGGGAGCGAGGAGGGGAAGGTGGGGGGGAGAGAGAGAGATGTTTCAGTCCGGACCTTTCAGTAGTGAGAATACAGAGGGGAGATGGCCAGGGTGGGAGGGGATGGACATTGTTGTCATCTAACATAGAATACATTCCAGCCCCTTGGCCCACAGCATTGTGCTAACCTATTACAAATCTCAAAGCACTAACCTTCCCTACCTCATAACCTCTAGTTTTCTTTCGTCCGTGTGCCCATGTCTTTTAAATGCCTCTACTGTTCCAGCTTCCACCACCATCCCTGGCAATACATTTCAGGCACCCACAACTCTGTGTCTCCCCTAAATGTCCCTCCCTTCATCTTGTTCAGATGTCCCCTTGTGTTTGCGACTCCTGCCCTGGAACAGAGGCATTGGCCGTCCACCCTTTCTACGCCTCTCATATCACATCTCCTCTTATCCTTCTTCGCTCCAAAGAGAAAGGTCCCAGCTCATAAGGCTTATTTTCCAATCCAGGCAACATCCTGGTGAATCTCATCTGCCCCCTCCCCACAGAGTCCACATCCTTCCTTTGAAGAGGTGACCAGAACTGAACACAATTCTCCAATGGGGTCTCACCAGAGATTTGAGGAGCTGCAACATGACCTTGACTTTTGAACTCAAACCCATGACTAATGAAGCCCAGCATCCCATTGGCCTTCATAACGATCCTATCAACCTATGATGCGACCTTGAGGGATGAATGGATTTGCACCCCAAGGTCCCTCTGTTCCTCTAACCATTAACCCAGGCCTCGGGTTTGCCCTTCCATAATGCATCACCTCACACTGATCCTGATTGAACTCCATCTGCCACTTCTCTGCCCAACTCTGCGTCCTGTTGTAACCTATAACAATCATCAAGGCCATCCACGTGTGTCATCCGCAAACTTACTGACCCATCCTTCCCAATCTTCATCTAGGTCATCTATAAAAATCTAAAGGGGTCTTTGCAATCCACTTATTGTCCCACCCCCTACTGACCAGACACCTACCCTACTCTTTTTTTAATTTATTTTTCACACTATGAACCATATTAACCAAAATACACACAAACATTTCCCTCTTGAATATACATAGTGTCATTTTCTCCCCTTCCCCCCCTTCCATCCCCCTCCCAACCCACTAAACGTTCAACATATACAATACAATAAACCCATTAAACAATGTCATCACACAATGAAAATAAACAAAATTGTGTCATCTATTTTTACACACTGGGTCAGTTCATTTTGTCTTCTCATTCTGTCATTTTAGGGGGTGGAGGTCCGTGGTAGGCCCTCTCTGTGGTGTTCCATGTACGGTTACCAAATTTGTTCGAATAATGTGACTTTATTTTTTAAATTATGTTATTTTTTCCAATGGAATACATTTATTCATTTCTATGTACCATTGCTGTACTCTCAGGCTCTCTTCTGATTTCCAGGTTGACATTATACATTTTTTTGCTACAGCTAAGGCTATCATAATAAATCTTTTTTGTGCTTCATCCAAATTGAGGCCTAGTTCTTTACTTCTTATATTACTTAGAAGAAAGATCTCTGGATTTTTTGGTATGTTGCTTTTTGTGATTTTATTTAATACCTGATTTAGATCTTCCCAAAACTTTACCACTTTCTCACATGCCCAAATTGCATGTACTGTTGTTCCCGTTTCCTTCTTACAGCGAAAACATCTATCTGATACCGTTGGTACCCATTTATTTAATTTTTGGGGTGTGATATATAGCCTGTGTAACCAATTATATTGTATCATGCGTAACCTCGTGTTTATTGTATTTCTCATAGTTCTGGAGCATAGCTTTTCCCATTTTTCATTTTTTATCTTTATGTTTAGATCTTGTTCCCACTTTTGTTTGGGTTTACAGCTTATTTCATCGTTCTCTTTCTCTTGCAGCTTGATGTACATGTTTGTTATAAATCTTTTAATTATCATTGTGTCTGTAATCACATATTCAAAGCTGCTTCCTTCTGGTAACCTCAGCTTGCTTCCCAATTTGTCCTTCAAGTAGGTTTTCAGTTGGTGGTATGCAAACATTGTACCATGAGTTATACCATATTTGTACTTCATTTGTTCAAAAGATAATAAATTATTTCCCAAAAAACAATTTTCTATTCTTTTGATCCCTTTCCTCTCCCATTCTCTAAAGGAAAGGTTATCTATTGTGAAAGGGATTAGTTGATTTTCCGTCAATAATAATTTTGGTATTGGAAAATTGTCATTTTTTCCTTTCTATGTGAATCTTCTTCCAAATGTTGAGCAGATGGTCCAGTATTGGTGAACTTCTATATTACACCAGTTTTTCATCCCACTTATAAAGTATATGTTCCGGTACCTTCTCCCCTATTTTATCTAGCTCTAATCTGGTCCACTCTGGTTTTTCCCTTGTTTGATAAAAATCTGATAGATATCTTAATTGTGCTGCTCTATATAAGTCTTAAAGTTTGGTAGCTGTAAGCCCCCTTGTTTGTACCATTCTGTTAATTTATCTAGTGCTATCCTCAGTTTCTCCCCTTTCCATAAGAATTTCCTTATTATTTTCTTTAGCTCATTGAAGAATTTCTCTGTTAAGGGAATTGGTAATAATTGAAATAGGTATTGTATCCTTGGGAAGATATTCATTTTAATGCAATTTACCCTTCCTATCAGTGTTAGTGGTAAATCTTTCCAATGTTCTAAGTCATCTTGTAATTTCTTCATTAATGGCTGATGATTTAATTTGTATAGATGGTCTAGATTATTATCTAGTCTAATACCTAGGTATCGGATTGCTTGTGTTTGCCATTTAAATGGTGACTCTTTCTTAAAATTTGTGAAATCCGCATTATTCATTGGCATCACTTCACTTTTATTTGCGTTGATCTTGTACCCCGATACTTCTCTATATTCCTTCAATTTCTTGTGTAATTCTTTTATTGATAATTCTGGTTCTGTTAAGTATACTATGACATCATCTGTAAATAGATTGATTTTATATTCCTTCTCTTTTATTTTTATCCCTTTTATTTTATTTTCTATTCTTATCAATTCTGCCAAGTGTTCTATAGCTAAAGCGAACAGTGAGGGAGATGGTGGACATCCCTGCCCAGTTGACCTGATTAATTTAAATTGGTTTGATTATATATCCATTTACTATCACCTTTGTCAATGGTCCCTTATATAATGCTTTAATCCAATTAACATATTTCTCTGGTAGGTTGAACCTCTGTTGTACTTTGAATAAATAATTCCATTCTACCCTGTCAAAGGCTTTCTCTGCGTCTAAAGCAACCGCCACTGTTGGTGTCTTATTTCCTTGTACTGCATGGATTAAGTTAATGAACTTACAGATATTGTCCGTTGTTCGTCTTAATAAATACAGTTTGATCTAGTTTTACTATTTTTGGTACACAGTCGGTCAATCTGTTTGCTAATAGTTTAGCTATTATCTTATAATCTGAGTTAAGTAGAGATATTGGTCTATACGATGTTGGTGTTGGTATCTTTCCCCGTCTTTGGATTTACTGTAATTATGGCTGTTTTACATGAATATGGCATGTTTTGTGTTTCTTCAATCTGGTTCATTACTTCAGGAGAGGAGGAATTAATAAGTCTTTAAATGTTTTATAGAATTCTATTTGGAGTCCGTCCTCTCCAGGCGTTTTATTGTTCGGTAGCTTTTTTAATATATCCTGTATTTCCTCTATTTCAAATGGTTTTATCAATTTCTTTTACTCCTCTTTTTGCAATTTCGGTAGTTCAATTTTAGCTAGAAACTCATCTATTTTGTCTTCTTTCCCTTCGTTCTCAGTTCGGTATAATTGCTCGTAGAATTCCTTGAGGTTTTCATTGATCTCTGTTGGGTTATAAGTAATTTGTTTGTCCTTTTTCCTTGTTGCCAATACCGTTCTTTTAGCTTGTTTTGTTTTAAGATGCCAGATTAGTATTTTGTGCGTTTTTTCTCCTAGCTCATAATACTTCTGCTTTGTCTTCATTATGTTCTTCTCCACCTTATATATTTGTAGTGTTTCGTATTTTATTTTTTTGTCTGCCAATTCTCTTCTTTTTGTTGCATCTTCCCTAGTAACTAGTTCTTTTTCAGTACTTACTATTTCCCTTTCCAGCTGTTCTATTTCCCGATTGTAGTCCTTCTTCATCTTAGTTACGTAACTTATTATCTGCCCTCTGATGAAGGCTTTCATTGCATCCTATAATATAAATTTATCTTTCACTGATTCCGTATTTATTTCAAAGTACATTTTAATTTGGCGCTCAATGAATTCTCTAAAATCCTGTCTTTTAAGTAGCATAGAGTTTAATCTCCATCTATACGTTCTTGATGGGATGTCCTCCAGCTCTATTGCTAATAACAGGGGTGAGTGATCTGATAACAATCTAGCTTTATATTCCATTTTCCTAACTCTCCCTTGGATGTGGGCTGACAACAGGAACAGGTCAATCCTTGAGTATGTTTTATGTCTACTCGAATAATATGAGTATTCCTTCTCCTTTGGATGTTGTCTCCTCCATATATCCATGTTGCATTTCCTGCATTGATTTAACCATAAATTTGGCTACTTTGTTCTTTCTGCTAGTCTTTTGTCTTTTTTATCCATCTTTGAATCCAAATTAAGGTTAAAGTCCCCTCCTATCAATATATTCTCCTGCGTATCTACAATCTTCAAAAAGATATCATAAAAAAGATTGCATAAACTTCTGATCCTCTTCATTAGGTGCATAAATATTGAGTAAATTCCAAAATTCTGAATATATCTGACACTTTATCATTACATACCTCCCTGCTGGATCTATTATTTCCTCCTCTATTTTGATTGGTACATTTTTATTGATTAACATAGCTACTTCTCTGGCTTTTGAGTTATATGATCCTGCAGTTAATTTCTTGTGTTCCACTTCAGTTAGATGCGTTTCCTGCACGAATGCTATATCAATTTTTTCAGTAAATTTAATAGCCTCTTCCTTTTGATTTGGTTATATATTCCGTTAATATTTATAGTCGTATAGTTCAACATGGCCATTTCATACTTTGTTTACATCACATTTCCGCTTCCTCACCACCACCTTTCCCCTTTTCCCCATTTCCATTTCTCAGTTTTCTATTTTTGAACACACTGTAAGACAACACTTCTAAATTATAAAATATTTCAACCATTCCCACATCTAAAATTCCCTTAACCCCAAGTGGTTCCCCCCCCCCCCCCCCCACTCTGAGTCGCCCCTTGTTCCTTGCCGGGCATCCACAACTCCCCTCTCCATTCGGACTGCGAGCCCATTCGCAAGTGTCAACTGATTTCGTAGTGACTGTTGTTCTCTCCCACCCAACCCCCTCCAGAAAAGACTGTTATCTTCCCATTACAACAAAGCTCCCCCTCATTTCTTCTCTTTTTCTTTGTTTTATTTATTTATTATTTTTAAAAATTTTAACCCCTTCTTTTTAACCCCCCATTCTCCCTTACTTCCCTTTTTTCCCCACCTTTAGTTCTTACTTATACATTATTTTTACTTCTTTATATGTAGTTTGTCGTCGTTCTGTGTTCTTGTTACATCTCTTCATCTCTCCTCCTGTCCTGCAGGCATTCTGCAAATTCTCGTGTTTTCTCCAGATCCGAGAACAGTCTGTTTTGCTGCCCTGGGTTAACTATTTTAAGCACCGCTGGATATCTTAACATAAATTTATAGCCTTTCTTCCATAGGATTGACTTTGTTGCGTTAAACTCCTTCCTCTTCTTTAGGAGTTCAAAACTTATGTCTGGGTAGAAAAAAAATTTTTGACCTTTGTATTCCAGTGGTTTTTTGTCTTCTCTAATTTTATTCCTTGCCTTCTCCAATATATTTTCTCTTGTCGTATATCTCAGGAATTTTACTAAAATGGATCTTGGGTTTTGTTGTGACTGTGGTTTTGGGGCTAAAGTTTTGTGTGCCCTTTCTATTTCTATTCCTTCCTGCATTTCTGACATTCCCAGGACTTTTGGGATCAATTCTTTTATAAATTCTTTCATATCTTTGCCTTCATCTTCCTTAAGGCCCACTATCCTTATATTGTTTTGCCTACTATAGTTTTGCATTATATCCATAAAATATAACAACTCCTCTGTTTCTTTAATTTTTTGTCACTTTCTTCCAATTTTCTTTTTAAGTCATTCACTTCCATTTCTACTGCCATGACACATTCTTCCACATTTTCTAATCTTTTCCCTACATCTGTTATGACCAGCTCTATTCTACTCACTTTTTCTTCTGTACTTTTCATTTTTCTTTTAATTTCACTAAATTCTAGTGTCAGCCATTCTTCTAATGCTTTCATTTGTTCTTGAAATTTTTTTTACCTATGTACTGTCCATTCATTTACCTCCTATTCCTCTGTGCAGAGCTTGGTGTTATCCTTCTTATTCTGTATCTGCTCTTGGGTTTGTGTCTTCTATTTCTCTTCCTTGTATCTGTGTCTCTTCTGACTTTCTTGTTGAGCTGCTTGTCTCAGTTTGTTGGGTTTTTTTTTCCATGGTGTCTTGATGTTGGTCCTCTTCTTCTGGGTTGGTTATCTGTTGTGTCTCTAGTTTCCTGTTTTCATTCTCACCCCTGCCGTTCCCGTTGTTTTCTTTATCTTCCAGCTGGGAACCCTGCTGTTGGGTCTCTCTCAGCTGTTCGTGCTGTGGAGTTTCACTCCACAGCTGGTCCCCCCCTCCTGTCGGTGTTGTCTTGTTGTGCGGATTGCGCATGCACAGTTGCGCCCCTCTGTTTAGCTCCGTAAGCCATTTTTGCAGTCCTGCGGTCGGTGGGTCGTGACCCTGCAAGGTCCCTATTAACCTCGGGGAGTGGGTTCCTCTTTTTCGTACAGGTAAGGCCTTCACCTTTCTCTTCCGGCGTCTTTATTTTTTTTTTCTTCCCGTTGTTTTTGGCTTTTCTTTCTTAGGTGCCATTTTCTCCACACCTTTATTTTTAATTTGTTGTGATTTGTGTGTCGAGGGCTTTGCTCTTTCTTCACTTTTTTCCTTCTTTTCTGGCGAGGACTGGTATTCTCCTACTAGCCACTACTCCATCATGTGACTCCTCCTCTACCCCACTTTGTGTGATGCACCTGCCTCCCTGACCCATTTTCCCTCTCTTCCCTGTGACTGGCACCTGTCAATCAACTGCCTCTGTCCTCCTTCAGAGGAGCAGGAGTCGGCCATCCGGCCCGTCGAGTCTGCTCCGCCATTCATTGTGATTATGAGAGGCTCATCTCCACCCCATTTCCCTTAATTACCCATTTCCCTTAATTCTCCAACAGTGTGACCTTGTCTTAAATCTATTTACTGATGTTACCTCCTCTGCTTCAATGGGCAGTGAATTCCACAGATTCCCCTCCCTCTGGGAAAAGCAGTTCCTCCTCATCTCCGTCCTAAATCTACTCCCCTGGATTTTGAGGCCATGTCCCCTCATTCTGGTCTCCCCCACCCATAGGAATAACTTACCGATTTCTATCTCTGCCTTTCTTAATTTTGTACATTTCTATACAATTCCCTCTCAGTCTTCTAAATCCCAGTGAGTCCAGTCCCAGATGATACAATCTCTCCTCATAGGCCAACCCCCCTCATCCCTGGAATCAACCTGGTGAACCTCCTCTGCACCGCCCCCAAAGCCAGTCCGTCCTTCCTCATGTGAGGAGACCAGAACTGCTTCCTCAAGGTGTGAGTGGAAAAAGACACATGTTGGAATTAAAGGCCGGCGAGAAAAAGGGGGAGGCCTGCAGTCCAACAGACAAATGGTGTTAATTGGATTGATTTTGACTCTGTGAGAGGGAGAAGGGAAACCAGAGGACATGGATTATGGGTGAAGGTTGAAGGGGACACGAGGGGGAACTTCTTCACGCAGAGAGCAGTGGGGGTGTGGAATGAGCTGAAGTGGTGAACGCGGGCTCAATTTTAACACTTCAGAAGAATTTGGACAGGTTCGTGGATGGGAGGGGGATGGAGGGCTATGGACTGGGAACAGGTCATTGCGACTGGGCAATATAATGGTTTGGCACCAACTAGAAGGGCTAAAGGGCCTTTTTCTCTGCTCTTGTGTTCTACGTTTCTACGTCTTTACCTCCGATGGGCGGCTGCAAGACTCCTCCAGCATTTCACAGTGTCTGCAAATTTGTGTTTCACTTTTAATTCAGACACCTGCCTGCTTATCACTCATCCCCTGAGGGTCTCGAGCCCGAAACGTTGGCTGTGTATCTTTGCCTTTCTGCTCTGAACTGTGACCAGCATCCCATTCAGCACTCACCCACCCCGTGCCCCCTGTCCCTACTAGAGTGGTGCCCCTCACTCCTATGTTGGAGGGGGAGGTCTCTGAAAGTTCAAGAAACAAATCCAGGGAACCTGCAGAGTCTTCCTGGGCGTGAGCTTTGCACAGGACCCCAGTCCTGCCAGTGTCTCACTGTTCCTCTCCCTTTGTTTCTCCCCACCCCCCTTCCCCCAGGTTATGAGTCGCAAGGGCCCTGCCCCAGAAACCCAGGGGATCGAGGTGGCTCTGGCACCCGAGGAGCTGGAGCTCGACCCCACCGCCATGACCCTGAAGTATGAGGAGCGGGTCCGTGAGCAGCAAGCGCAGGTGGAGAAAGAGGACTTCAGCGACATGGTGGCAGAGCACGCAGCCAAGCAAAAGGTGAGGACAGGACACACACCCACCCCCCCCCCCCTCACTCCCTCTCCCATCAGGATCTTCCCTACCCAACCCCTGTCTCCGGTAGGACTCCCAACTCTTCCGATAAGATCCCCTCCCTTCGCCCTGTCTCCAATCGGACTCCCAAATCCTGTCTCTGATCGGACCCCTCCACTCTCCCCACTCCTGTTTTCAATCGGACCTTTCCCCCTCCCTACTCCTGTCTCCAGTTGTTCCCCTCCCTCCCGTGCTTTCCTCATTTCAGCACTGATCATACTCCCCCTTTCCCCACCACCGGCATGGTGGCAGAGCATGTCACCCAACAAGACAGGCCCCCCAAACTCCTCCCTACATCCTCCCCCCACACCCCCCTTCTCCAACCAGACTCCCCCCCCCCCCCCCTCCCTTGCTCCTGGACCCTCCCAACAATGCCAGTCGGGGTGCCACAAGAGTGACGGGCCAAACGACCTCCTCCTGTTTCTCTGTGGCAGGATGTGAGGGTTTGTCTCCACTGCCCCGTGAGAGGCAGGGGGCAATTGATGTCCTGTAGAAAGTCCACCCCCTGCTGTTTTGGGTTTAACTTGTTCCCCTCCACTTGCAGCAGAAGAAGCGGAAGGCGCAGCCCGCTGACAGCAGTCGTGGGACCAAGAAGTACAAAGAGTTTAAATTTTAGGTTGACCTTTCACCTTCCAGCCCCCATCAGGATCTCCTTCTCCCCGTGTCTGTGTATTAAAGTTGTAATGTTTTTTAAACCACTGGTGTGTTTCCCACTTTCTGTCCCCGTTTCCCTCCTTCCCAGAGGGTCAAAGTTTATTAAACCCCCCCCCCCCCGGTCTCGGAGGTCCTGGCACCCCCCCCCCCTTACCTTGGGGTGGGGGGGTTGGTGATCTCTTCCCCTTGCTGTGGATCAGGTTGGAGATGCTCGCCAGTCTCGTACGGTTCTCGTGATGCTCAGTGGGTGGAGGGGGTTGGCGGAGAGGGAGGGGGCTGTCGGAGCGGACAGGAGAAAGTCGCTTTATGAAGAGGGGGAGTTGGTGGAGGCAGGAGAGAGAGGCGGAGGAGGGGGAGTTGAGGGAGGGGGTGAAGGCGGGGAGAGGTTGAGGCTGGAGCGGGGTGTTGAGGGAAGGATGGGGGAGAGTTGAGAGTCAGGAGGGAAGAGGTGAGGGGAGTTAATGCAGATGAGGGAAGGTTGCATTCTGGAAGGGAGGCACTCTGTGGGAGGGGTCAGTGTAGGTGAGGGAGGATAACACGGGAGAGGGGGGAGTTTTCAGCATTGAGGGAGGGGCATCTCTCAGACTGGACATTAAACCGGACCACAAGATCTTACAGTCACGTTAGAGCAACTGCACTTTTCGCCTGCCCCCTCCCCCACCCCCCACAATGCTGGGGATCTAGGTACAGTGGTGCTGTCTGGGTGAACATTGACAATATATCCTGATCAATACATGAACCATTACACTTGGCAACAAATTTTCCAAAAGGTTTCTTTACTCAGAAACAATTGGGGATTATGCCATTTGACTTCCAGCTGGACACAAAGATCATTTCAGATTTGCTGCATCACTTAGGAAGTTGGAGAAATATTAAATTAACTTATTTTGAATTCATTATGTTTAATTGCATATTGACAATGACATGTTGCATTAGTTCAAACGACCGAAAAATGTTTTTGCCGCCGATTTTCGTTTGCACGGCATCTGATGCCTCTCCTGTCAGGGTCCAATGATCGTTGGCCAGCACCGATGGATTCCAGTCGTCCTGATCCCCCTTTTCACAAGGTCATGGCAAAATCTTTCACCGTGTCCGTCACTGACGGTGCCGAGATCAGCGGGGGAGGCAACCAAGGGCAAATTTTTAATGGACGCGTGGCTCTTCATGGTTCCGTGGGCTTGAAGGGTGTTGTCAATCCGCTGGATGGAGTTTGGAGCTCTGTCGTTGCCAAGAAAAATTCTCAACATCTTTTAATCCCTCCCAGGCCTAAGGCAACATTTGCTTAGCACCTGCACTGAGTGCATGCCCAGGCAGACTTGAGCTGACCAAAACAGCTCGCTCTGTGGGAAATTTACTAGTAGACCTAAAATATGACAGGAACTCACAAAAATGGGTTATATCTGTTTAAAAAAAGGTACGTGATAGGCAAATTTTAGTGTTTTTCGTGATATGATCGGCCCAAAATCTATAAATTCCTGAAGGTGTTCAGGGAGCAGAATCTTTGTTGTCCGATATAACCTGTTGGCATTGGATGCCTGAGATCAGTTGGGCAGCATCTATGGGGAGAGAAGTGGCTGAGAAGTCGGTGTGAGAACCGATGCCTCTTACCAGAGGGTTCGGCAGTGGAGGGGGGTCGATAACTTTCAGGTTCCTGGGGTCAGCATCTCCGAGGATCTGTCCTGGACCTTCCGCGTCGATGCCACCACGAAGGCTCACCAGCGGCTAAACTTAGGAGATTCTGTACGTGTACGGTGTAGTGTTCTGACCGTGTTACATCATTACCTGGTATGGAGGTGTCAACGCACAGGGCAGAAAATGGCCTGCGACATCACGGGCACCAGTCTCCACTCCATCGAGGACATCGACACGAGCCGATGTCTCAAAAAAAAGCAGCCTCTATCCTCAAGGACCCCACCACCACCCAGGCCCTGCCCTCTTCACTCTACTACCATCAGGAAGGAGGTCCAGGAGCCTGAAGACGAACACCCAGCAGCACAAGGACAGCTCAAAATCAGGGTTTATTGTCATGAACAAGTCATGAAATTCTGTGTGTGTGTAGCCCGCGCCGCGTTCTTAGAGGCTGCCTACATCTGCCAGGCGGACTTCACTGAGAGCAGCTATGTCGATGTCAAGTCTGAGGAGTTCATGTGCGATGAGGGCAGACCGACATTCAGGTCGGTGGCTATCAGCCTTGTCTAGCATGGTTCTGATGTTCCAGCATGCTAGCTTGAGTTTGTGAGCATCTTTTGAGGGGGAGGACGTGGACCTGTCCTCGGGCCTGCGCAAAGGAGCTTTTAGGTGGAGTGCAGTGCGCGCAGTACTGGCCCCACCCTTTACACCCATGGTTCGTGTGCCGTGGCCAAGCGAGCTGGGACGTGGCAGCGAGGTCCTTGGGTCGTAGGTTTTATATCGGAGTGGCCTTCTCCTATGCAGGTTTATTACCCGGGCTGGAGGGGTCTGCCTCCCCTCCTAGGTCGGTCCATACTGCCTGGACCGGGGCCAAGGCCGCCGCAGCGCACCCTGTGCCTGGACTGGGGCCGCCGCCTCCCACTCTCTGCCCGTATCTGGGCCTCCGCCTGCCTCACTCGACCGAGGCCGGGGCCGCCGTCTCCCCCTTGCTCCTGCCCGTATCGGGGCCGCCGCCGCCTACCCTTCGCCCGGACCGGGGCCGCTGCTGCTCTCCCTGTGCCCGGACTGGGCACCACGTGAAATTCTGTGTGGTGCGTCAGCAAACTATCATACAACATTACTATTTTTTTTAAATGAATACATTAGTGCACGAAAAGTGAGGCCGTGTCTGGGGGTCGTTGTCCATTCAGAAACCTGATGGTGGGGGGAAAGAAGCCGTCCTTGTGCCGCTGGGTGCTTGTATTCAGGCTGCTGGACATTTACCCTGATGATAGCAGAGTGAAGAGGGTGGTGGGAGTCTTTGAGGATAGAGGCTGCTTTTTTTAAAGATCCCACCTCATGTCGATGTCCTCGATAGAGTGAAGTCTGGTGCCCATGATGTTGCAGGTTAACAACCCTCTGGAGTTTATTCTTATCCTGAGAATTGGTGCCTCTGTACCAGGCAGTGATGCAACCGGCCAGAATGCTCCCGACAGAACCACCTGTAGAAGTTTGAGTCTTCAGTAACGAACCGAATCTCCTCCAACTCCTCACCAAGTCTAGCCGCTGGCAAGCCTTCTTCGCGATTCCATCAGCCTGGAGCTTCTTCCCCTCTGCCATCAGATTCCTGGGTTTAGACATACAGCACAGTTACAGGCCCTTCTGGCCCACGAGCCCATGCCGCCCAATTTATACCCCATTAACCTACAACACCTTGCCAATTTTTGGAAGGTGGGAGGAATCCAGAGCCCCGGGAGGAAACTTGCGGAGAGAGCATGCAAACTCCTTGCAGACGGCGCCAGACCCGCACCCGGATTGCAGGCGCTATGATAGGGTCACACGCTAAAATATATGTACGTGTTCCTAATTGGCTGCAAAGTGCTCTCAGAAAACCAACCTTAACATTCAGGCTCCAGCTCTGTTCCGAAGTTACACTTTGAAGGGCAGTGGGTCAACAAGAAGGCGGCCTGACCCTCCCATTCTGCTCTTAAAACTTCCTTCACCTGGTTTGATCTTTGACCTTGGAAGCTTTTTATTGGGCGGGGGGGGGGTAGAAAATAGAATTTGGGACATGTGCTGCCTTGCGAGAGAGTGAACAATGCTGACCTAGGCCCAGAAGAAATGACTCCATCAGTGCACGCACGAGGTGCTGTTTTCCCCTGCGGGCCAGGTAGAATTTCTACTAAATAGTAGGTCAAAAAAATGACTCAAGGTTCTTGTACAAAGAGAGAAATGTAAACAAGAAGGCAGTGCAAACAAGGTGCAATCCAGAAAATAAATGGTCCATAATAAATAAGCAAAGCAAAAGTCCCTTAAATTAGTCCCTAATTGAGTTTGTCGTTGAGGAGTCTGATGGTGGAGGGGAAGCAGCTGTTCCTGAACCTGGTGGGTGCGAGTCTTGTAGCCCCTGCGCCTCTTGCCCGATGGCAGCAGCGAGAACAGAGCGTGTGCTGGGTGGGGTGGATCCTTGATGATCGCTGCTGCTCTCTGCATTCCCCATAGATGTTCTCGACAGCAGGGAGGGTTTTTGCCTGTGATATACTGGGCTGTGTCCACTACCTTTGGCAGGCCTTTACATTCGGGAGATTTGGTGTCTCTGTGCCAGACCGTGACTCAGCCAGCCAATCAGTGCACTTTCCCACCACACACGTAGAAGTTGGCCACGGTTTTTGACGTCTTATCAAGCATACACAAACTCTTGCCGTGATGCGAAGCTTGGAGGAGTGGGATTTAGCTGTGGATTACCGGGACTGGCGCAGAGTGGACAGATGAAATTTAACCTGGAGAATGCAATGGAATATTTTGGCAAGGAGGGAAGGTTGATGTTCAAGGACATCTGATTGTACGTATGGTATATAACCCGCTGAAACAGTGTGCCCAAACCATGGGGCACGCACAGAAACACCACAGAAAAATCACACAGATATTCAATATTTGATTTTAATTTTTTTTAAAATTTAGACATCCAGCACAATAACAGATCATTTCAGCTCACAAGTCCGTCAAGTCCAATTCACGGACAACCCCCAGTATGTTTTGAACGGTGGGAGGAAACCAGAGCCCCCACCCCAGAGAAAACCCATGCAGTCATGGGGAAAACTGTAACAGTGTAAGGTTTTTGGAGGGTAGGAGGAAACTGGAACCCCCGGTAGGGGTCCCAAAGGGTTTGCAGAGACAGAGGGACTCGATTGGGGGATGAGGTGTAAAACCCGAGATGTGTCCCACACACACTGACCCTCACTGGGGGATAATGGGTACCACACACACTGACCTTCACTGGGGGGATGGGTCCCACACACACTGTCCCTCACTGGGGGGGGAACAGGTCTCTATCACACACGCACGCAACACAAATCTTTACTGGGTTACAACTGGAATGAACACCAGCAGGTGAGAGGGGAAAGAACTCCAAATTCCTGGGCGTCAACATCCTGGAGGCTCCACATCGATGCAGTCATGAGGAAGGGTCGCCAGTGGCTAGACTTTGTGAGGACTTTGAGACGATTCTTTCAAACTTCCACTGCTGTACCGCAGAGAGGATTCAGGCCGGCTGCATCACTGCCTGGGACAGAGGCGCCAACTCTCAGGACAAGAATAAACTCCAGAGGGTTGTTAACCTGCGGCATCAGGGGCCCCAGACTCCACTCCATCAAGGACATTGACACAAGGTGGGGTCTTAAAAAAGCAGCCTCTCTCCTCAAAGACCCCCACCACACTCAGGCCACGCCTTCTTCACTCTGCTACCATCAGGAAGGAGGTCCAGGAGCCCGAAGACTAGCACAAGGGACGGCTTCTTCCCCTCCGCCATCAGACTCCCGAATGGACAACGACCCCCCTCCCCCCCAGGCCTGGCCTCACCTTCTCTCTGTTCTCTGAGCCAATTTATTTATTTTTAATTGTAATTTGCTGCAGAACAGGGGCCTTTGCGCCATGTCTGGAGGGATCGTTTCCGATTGTGGGTTACCCCACTTTGGGAAGGGTGGGAGGCCAATGGAACCATGGGAATCGGTCCAGGGATGAGGAATCAGTGACATGCTCAGACTGAAGAATTTGGAACTCTTCTGCTGAACAAGGTTGGTGGGGATGTGCCAGAATGAGATTAGATCTGGCGCTGCCTGGACGCATCTCAAGAACATCTGTGTAATGTGGTGATGGGGAAGGTCCAGGAGGAATACAGATGAAAGAAACTTAATTACTCAGTAAAGTGATCTGTCGAGATGGCTTAAATAGAATCATTCAGGGCCTTCGATGTGGAATGAGATGGAAATTCGTGGGAGTCAAGTAATTTATCAGGGTGGGGAAAGGGGCTGGTGGTACAGGCAAACCAGACCTCATGAAGGGGTCAGCAGTGGAGAGGGTCAACATCTCTGAAGATCCGTCCTGGGGGAGCAATCACTAGGAAGGCTTCGTGAGGAGATTGGGTACGTCACTGAAACTTCTACAGGGGAGAGCATTCTGGCCGGTCCCATCACTGCCTTGTACCGAGGCACCCGACTCCCAGGACAAGCGGGGTGGGGTCGTGAATTCGGCCTGCGATGTCACGGGCACCAGACTCCATCAGGGGCTTCGACACAAGGCAGGACCTTGAGAAAGCAGCCTCTCGCCTCATGGACCCCCACTACCTGGCCCGTGTGCTCTTTGCTCTGCTACCATCGGGGACGGGGTGCAGGGGGCCTGAAGACGAGCACAGGGACGGCTCCCCCTCCGCCAGCAGATTCCAGTACGCAGACACGACCTCGCCTTCTTTCTGCACTGATTTATTGACTTTTTAAACCATGACTTGTAGTGGATTCCGCCCCCCCCCCACCCCCCTTCAACGACAAATGTCGTGACACCTCAGGGTTGGGCGGGATGTGCTCTGACAATGAATCTGAGCTTTAGTGATAAAAAAGGGGTCTCCCGTACCGTTGCACAAATTCTGCTGGGTTTGCACCAGCCACGAAAACTCTCCTGGAGAGAGTCAACGCACAGGGCGTGCGGCCTGGCCCTGCTCTCTCGGCCAGAGGTAGTTTGCTGGAAGCCACAGTCGAGCTAATCTTGAAACACAGGGAATTCAAACCAGCAGCCAGGCAGGAGTGAGATGCTGCGATATTTCACTGCCAAATCCAGCAATTATTCTCAAAATGACTGACCGCCTTCTCTGTACCGAGGTAAAACGTAGAACACCACTGCACAGAACAGGCCCTTTGCCCCACCATATCATGCCACCCCATTTAAACCTACTAATAAAAACCTTCCCTACTTTACAACCCTCTATTTACCATGTGCCTGTCAAATGTGCGGATAGATGTTCCTCTAGACCAGTCAGTCTCAGCGGGGGGGGGGGGTGGGGGGGGCAGCTTCAGCACATTTAAGTAAAATCCTTGTTTTCTTTGCACCTCATGTAACATAATTTGTTTATGTCGTGGGGAGGAGAGAGGTCCGGAAGAAACCAAAACTTGGCTGCTTCACGGGGAAGGGGGTCCCAAAACTTTGAGCAGAGTCTTGGGGTGGGGGTCACAGCCAAAAACACAAAGGTTTTTTTTATTTTTTTATTTTTCACACTGAACCATATCAACCATAATACATACAAACATTTCCCTCTTAAATATACACAGTGGCATTTTCTCCCCTTTTTTCCCCCCTACCTTCCCTCCCCTCTTCCCACCCCCCTCCAAAACCAATAAACATTCAACATATACAATACATTAAAACCATTAAACAATGTCATCACGTAATGAATAAATACAAGAAAAATGTGTCATCTACTTTTACACACTGGATCTGGTAATTTATTTAATACCTGATTTAGATCTTCCCAAAACTTTTCCACTTTCTCACATGCCCAAATTGCATGTACTGTTGTTCCCGTTTCCTTCTTACAGCAAAAACATCTATCTGATACTGTTGGGTCCCATTTATTTAACTTTTGGGGCATGATATATAGCCTGTGTAACCAACTATATTGTTTCATGCGTAACCTTGTGTTTATTATATTCTTCATAGTTCCAGAACATAACTTTTCCCATGTTTCATTTTTTATCTTTATGTTTCAATCTTTTTCCCACTTTTGTTTGGGTTTACAGCTTATTTCATCATTTTCCTTCTCTTGCAGCTTGATGTATATGTTTGTTATAAATCTTTTAATTATCATTGTGTCTGTAATCACATATTCAAAGCTGCTTCCTTCTGGTAATCTCAGTCTGTTTCCCAATTTGTCCTTTAAATAAGCTTTCAGTTGATGATATGGAAACATTGAACCATGAGTTATTCCATATTTGTACTTCAACTATTCAAATGATAATAAATTATTTGCTAAAAACACAAGGTTGAGACTGGCTGGTCGAGGCTCTCCCTGTCTGCAAACAGTCTGTTGGTCTGAGTTCCTCCAGCCCATGCCCCCAACATCTGCAGAATCTGTTTACCTTCACTTTGGTACTCACTCTCTCTCTCTTTCACTCTCTCTTTTTCACTCTCTCTCTCTTTCACTCAGTCTCTCTCATTCATTCATTCTCTCTCCCCTCTCAGTCTCTCTCTCTCTCTCTCTCTCCCTCACTCATTCTCTCTCTCACTCATACCCTCTCACTCATTCTCTCCCTCCCTCTCTCTCTTTCACAGTCTCTCTCTCTCCCTCCCTCTATCTCTCTCCCTCCTCTCCCTCTCTCTTTTTCACACCTCTGTCTCTCTCTCTTTCACTGTCTCTCTCGCTCTGTTTCCATGTCTCTCTCTCTCTGCCCCTCCCTCTTTCTGTCTCTCCCTTTGACCAGCTCTCTATGTGTCTCTTTTTTCTCACTCTCTCTCTGTCTCTCTCCGTTTCTATATCTCTCTCTTTCTCTCTGTCTATCTATCTCTCTTTTTCTCCCTCTCTCCATCTCGCTCCATTATTTTTCTGGTTAAATATTTATTTTATTGCATTTCCATCTGAAGGTCTTTCCTTCCCTGTTCTCTAATTTCCCCCTCTGTACCTCTCCTTCCATTTACTCTCTCCCTCCCTCTCTCTCTGTTTCCCCCCCCCCCCTCTCTGAACCCCACTCCCTCCTAATGTGGGAGTTTGTGCTGAGTAATTCACAGACTGTAGGAGCAGGTTGAACCTGACAAGAATTTGATCTCCTCTTCTACAAAATGACATCATGTTTTCAGCGCAGTGAGAGAAGTTCACACCATGCCTTTGGTTCAGATTAAAATGAACCGTTGGAAGGTTTTTGACTGGTTTTCACTCCATTTCCCAGAAGATGATTCTTGCTGGGGGGATGGGTCCCACACTCACTGACCCTCATTGGGGATGACAGGTCCCACAAACTGATCCTCACTGGGGGGGATGGGTCCCACACACAGAGACCCTCAATGGGGGGACGGGTCCCACACACACCAACCCTGACTGGGGGGACAGGTCCCACAAACTGACCCTCACTGGGGGAGATGGGTCCCACACACACTAACCCTCATTGGGGGATGGGTTCCACACACACTGACCCTCACTGTGGGGGGGTGGGGTTGGAAACAGGTTCGATACCCACTGACTCTTATTGGGGGGACGGGTCCCACACACTGACCCACCCCTGTCTGTTCGTTGAGAAATTCATTGTGTGTACCTGATCATAGAACCATACATTACAGCACAGAAACAGACCCCTTTGGCCCTTCTAATCTGTGCTGAACCATTTTTTTTGCCTTGTCCCACTGACCTGCACCCAATCAATATCCCTCCATACCCCTCCCATCCATGTACCTGTCTAAATTCTTCTTGAAAGTTAACATTGAACTCACATTCACCCCTTCAGCTGGCAGCTTGTTTCAATCCCCACCACCCTCTCTGTGAAAAAGTTCCCCCTAAACTTTTCCTTTTCACCCTTAACCCACGTCCTCTGGTTTGTATCTCACCCACCCTCAGTGGGAAAAGCCGACCACCATTTACTCTCTGTCCAAAATACCTCAATCAATTCTCCCCTCATTCTTCTACACTCCAGGGAATAGAGTCCGTGTCTGTTTAACCTTTCCCTGTAACTCAGTTCCTGACGTCTAGGCAACATCCTAATAAATCTTCTCTGCCCTCTTTCTATCTGATTGACCTATTTCCTATAGTTTGGTGACCAAAACTGCACACAATTCTCCAAATTTGGCCTCACCAATGTCTTGTACAACTTTACCATAACATCCCAACTCCTGTACTCAATACTTTGATTTATGAAAGCCAATGTGCCAAAAGATCTCTCTACAACCCTGACTACAGGTGATGTCACTTTCAGGGAATTATGTATCAGTATTCCCAGATCCTTCTGTTCTACCGTGCTCCTCAGTGCCCGACCGTTCACCATGTATGTCCTTTCTTGCTTTGTCCTTCCAAAATGCAACATCTCACACTTATCTGCATTAAACTCCATCGACCATTTTCCAGCCCCTTTTTCCAGCTGCTCCAGATCCCTCTGCAAGCTTCGAAAACTTCCCTTGCTGTCCACAACCCCTCCAATCTTAGTTCATCTGCAAACTTGCTGATCCAATAAACCACATTTTTTCTTTGTTTAAATCTAATATTTACAGAACTGTAATGTATAGAAATTTTGCACGATGTTCTGCCATTTCCACAAAACAACACATTTCAGGATAATAAACCTGCTTCTGATTTTATTAAAACCTCTGTCACTTCTCCTCTTGGCCACTGGCAGAGAAAAAACCGCAGGATTCAGAGAGGAATGGGACTGATGGGGTTACATTGGTAATGCAATCCCTCTCTGTTATAATAAAGTAATCTGAGATATGGGGTGTGAAGCCCTGGGGTGGCAAGGCTTCAAAAGCTCAACAGTTGATGTTAACAGTGGCAACGAGGAAGTGGGCAGGAAGGAGATCAGTCAGCTCGGTGGGTGTTGTCACGACCACAACCTTGCGTTCAATGTCAGCAAAACCAAGGGGATGATTGTGGAGGGAGTCAGGGGAACACGGCCCAGTCCTCATCGAGGGGCTCAGTAGTGGAGAGGGTCAAGACCTTCAAATCCCTGGGTGTCACCATCTCTGAGGATCTGCCCTGGACCCTCCATGTTGATGCAGTCATGAAGAAGACTCACCAGTGGCTAGACTTTGTGATGTTTCTGAGGAAGTTCGATATGTTACTGAAAACTCTCTTAAACATCTCCAGGTGGTACTGTGGGAAGAATTCTGGCTGGTTGCTTCACTGCCTGGGTACAGTGGCACCAACTCTCAAGACTAGAATAAACTCCAGAGGGTTGTTAATTCAACCTGCGACATCATGGGCACCAGACTTCACCCCATTGAGGACATAGACATGAGGCGGGGTCTTAAGAAAGCAGCCTCTATCCTCAAAGACCTCACCACCCAGGCTGTGCCCTCTTCACTCTGCTCCCATTGGGGAAAAGGTCCAGGAGCCTGAAAACGAGCACCCAGCGGTACAAGAACAGCTTCTTCCCATCTGCCATCAGATTCCTGAATTGGCAACGACCTCCAGACATGGCCTCACTTTCTCTCTTTCTTTAAAAAAAATCATAGAACATAAAACAGCCCAGTACAGGTCCTTCAGCCCTCAATGTTTTGCCGATCTATATATTCCAACCAAAAAAACCCTCCCTACCCCATAACCCTCTATTTTTCTTCCATCCATGGGCCTGCCTAAGAGTCTTTTAAATGCCCCACAATGTTCCACCCTTCACCACCACCCCTGGCAAGGGATTCCAGGCATGTCTGAGCTTGTTTGGTGTAATTGTGTGTGTGAGTATGTGCATGCATACAGACCTATGTGAGCCTGCATGCTAAATGTTTGTGCAGCCCTGTATGAAGCTGCATGCCACGTGTATGCACACCATGTGTGTATGTGTGTGTGTATGTGAGAGAGAGAGAGACTGCACACTGTGTGTACACAGCCCTGTTTGAACTGGTTGATTCTGTGTGTACACTGCCTGGTGTGAGTCTGTGCACACTGTGTATGCAGCCCTGTCAGCCTGTGTGCTTGCAGCACCCTGTCAGGCTGTGTGCATGCAGCCCCCTGTCAGGCTGTGTGCCCCCTGTCAGGCTGTGTGTATGCAGCACCCCTGTCAGCCTGTGCATGCCACACCCCTGTCAGCCTGTGTGCATGCCGCACCCCTGTCAGCCTGTGTGCACGCCCCACCCCTGTCAGTCTGTGTGCACGCAGCCCCCTGTCAGCCTGCGTGCATACCACACCCCTGTCAGCCTGCGTGCATACCACACCCCTATCTGCCTTTGTGCACGCCGCACCCCTGTCAGCCTGTGTGCATGCAGCTTGCAATCGGACAGCCCTGGTGCACATAGCCCCCTGAGCCCGTGCCCGCGCCCCGCCGGCCCGTGCGCGCCCTCGGGCCGTGCACGCTCCCCGCCGCACGTTTCCGCTTCCTCCAGCGCCTGGACGAAGCCGCCGTCCGGCCTCGGCCCCCATGGCCGAGAAGCCGCATCGCTCGGCGGCCGCCCGGCCCGTCCACATGAACCTGTTCGCCACTTGGGACATCGACCGCTCCTCGCCCAGCTGCGTGCCCAGGTAGGACGGCGGGGCCGCGCCGCTCGTCCCCGCGGGTCGCGTTCCCTCTCTCCGAGGAGTGTGCTCCCTTCGTCCCTCCGGGGTGCGCTCCCTCATTCCCCCTGCTCTCCTGGAGGGTGAGCTCCCTCATTCCCCCTTCCCTCCAGGGATGAGCTCCCTCACTCCCTTCTGCGGGTCGCTCCCTCCCTCCATTCCCCGCTCTATTCACCCCTTCCCCTCCCCTCCACCATTCCTCTCGTCTCTGCCCCTGCTTCCCTCTCTCTCCGTCCCTGTCTCACTCCCTCTTTGTCTCTGTCACTCTCCTTGTTCATCTCCCTCTCTCTCTCACTCCCTCATTCTGTCTCTCTCACTCTCTCTCCGTCCGTCTGTCTCCCTCTCTCTCTGTCGCTTTTTCTCTCCGTCCCTGTTCACCTCTCTCTCACAGTCTGTCTGTCTCTATTTCTTTCGTCTCACTCTGTCCACCTCTCTCTCTCTGCTCATCTCTCACTCCCTCAATCTGTCCTCTCACACTCTCTCCCTGTCTCCCTTTTTCTGTCTCTGTTTCTCCCTCTCCCCATCTCTCTGTCTCCCTCTCTCCATCCATCTGTCAGCCTTCATCTCTTTCTCTGTTCGTCTCACTCTCTCTCAGTCTGTCTGTCTCTGTCCCTATTTCTTTCGTCTCACTCTCTCTCCGTCCATCTGTCTTCCTGTTTCTTTCTGTTTGTCCCACTCTCTCTCTTTCTCTCTGTCCGACTCTCTCTTTCTGCATCCCTCCGTCCATATCTCTCTCTGTTGTCTCTCTCTTCCTCCCTCCCTCTTGCTATATTCCTTGTTTCTTTTGTATTTCCATCAAGCTTTCTCTCTTATCTGTCTTTATGATTATCTTTTTTGTTGCCTCCCCATCCCCCCTCTCCCCGTTCCCCCCTCTCCCCGTTCCCCCCGCTCCCCGTTCCCCCCGCTCCCCGTTCCCCCCGCTCCCCGTTCCCCCCGCTCCCCCCTCCCCCCGCTCCCCCCTCCCCCCCTCCCCCCTCCCCCCCCTCCCCCCTCCCCCCCTCCCCCCTCCCCCCCCTCCCCCCTCCCCCCGCTCCCCCCTCCCCCCGCTCCCCCCTCCCCCCGCTCCCCCCTCCCCCCGCTCCCCCCTCCCCCCGCTCCCCCCTCCCCCCGCTCCCCCCTCCCTCCGCTCCCGCTCCCCCTCCCCCCGCTCCCCCTCCCCCCGCTCCCCCTCCCCCCGCTCCCCCCTCTCCCCGCTCCCCCCTCTCCCCGTCCCCCTCTCTCATCTCCGAGGGTATAGAAATGTCCCCCTCTCGGAAGGGGTTAAACCTCTGGAGGTCCCTGCCCCAGGGGGCGTGGACACTATATTATTGGTTAAAGTGGAGATGAAAAATTGTGTGCAGTTTTGGTCATTGAACTACAGGAAAGATAAGAGACCCTTAGACAGGCACATGGATGGAAGAAAAATAGAGGGTTACGGGGTAGGGAGGGTTTAGTACTTTGTTGAAGGAATTTATGGGTCAGCACAACATCGAGGGCCGAAGGGCCTGTACTGTTCTGTCTCTATGGGTAGAGATCGGAGGGACTGGGCTGGTTTTCCCTACAGTGAAGAAAGCTGACCCCTGTGTGTAAAATTTATTTATCACAAAGTACCTGGAAGGGTGAGAAAGGTTCTTCGCCAAGCAGTCCAGCAGGTTATTGTGAATATTTACGCAGCTGGGAAAAGAGTTTACAGAGTTACAATGACAAGGAAGATCAGTTAGTTCCAAGTCGGGGCGGCTCTGGGAGCACTGTGGGAGGGGTTCGTTTAGGAGCCTGATGGCTGCAAGGGAGAAGACCGTTGGCTCAGGCTTCCGCATTCTTGAGCGTGAGAGGGGAGGTGGGGGTGTTGGTGTTCAACGGGTCCTTTGGTGTGTTGGCCGCCATTCCCGGACAGCGGCGTGAGTTGGAGGCGGTGCAAGGGGAGGGAGGTATCCCCACTGCTCCTTCCATCTCACACTGTGACGCGGCTGTGCCTGTCTGCTCCAGGTGGAGCATGCATCTCTGCAGGACTCATCAAGGGGCAGGGAGGACACCGTCAATGGGCTTGTTTTCGGGCTGTAACGCTCTCCCTCATAGTGAAGTCCCTGCTCTCTTGCCTGAACTCTACCTCCTGTGGACGCTGCGAGACCGGCTGAGGTCTCTTCAGCATCTACAATCACAGTGTCTGCAGGCTTTTTCACTCCAGCAGCTATAAAGCCCGTCCACGCTAAAACGACCTGCCCTTTCTGGGTCTTAATCTGGTAAATAACTAATCTAAGTTGACACCAGCTTCTAAATTCCTCCTTTATTTAAATAATTGCCCTTAATTTCCAGACGCTGTGGTGGGATTTGAGCTTGTAATCTGGATTTTAAGTCCAGGATAATTATCGTCTGCCTAATTGATCCCTGACCCTCTCGCTGATAATCAGATCAGACAGTGTATATTAGGGAGGGGGGGGGGAAGTGTTTGTTAAAATCAACCCCTTCTCCCTGAGAGCTGACAAATTCGGAGCCACTTTGCCCCTCGAGGCTGATGTTCCTTTCAGCATGCTCGTGTCAGACCCAGATGTAACTTCCATGTCCCATCCACACCCAGTTATACTGGGTGAATTTTTTTTCTCCCTCACCCCCCACCCCCAAAAGGTTTGCTTCCTGAAAGAAAAAATACTTGGGGGGAGATTATGCCAGACGACTTCCAGCTGGGCACAGAGATTGTTTCAGATTGTTTCCGTCACGTAGGAAGTTGGAGAAACGATAACTTTGATGGAATGAAGCAGGTTTAATTACATAATGATGCTGAGTTCAACCAACCAAAAAATGTTTTGCTGCTGATTTTCGTTTGTACTCGGCATCTGATGCCTCTCATGTCAGTGTCCAACAATAGTTGGCCAACACTGATGGATTTTAGTTGCCCCGATCACAATGTCCCGGTGAAACCTTTCACCGTGTTTGTCACTGATGGCACCGAGATCAGCCGGGAAGGAATCCGAGGACGAATTTTTGATGACGCGTTGGGGCGTGTCGATTTTCACCTTGTACATTTATTTATTTTCCTTGACTTTTTTTTGCCAGTTGCTTGAGGCTGCTGGTAGCTCGAATTCTGGATAATGGGGGTAATACCCTGTACACAATGTGCCAAGCAAGAGTCCTTAAAAGAGTTTGTCGTTGAGGAGTCTGATGATGGAGGGGGAGCAGCTGTTCCTGAACCTCGTGGCGCAATCCTCGTGGCCCCCTAGACCTCTTTCCTGACGGCAGCAGTGAGAACAGAGTGTGTGTTGGGTGGGGTGGGTCCTTGATGATCGCTGCTGCTCTCTGATGGCAGCGTTCCCTGCAGACTTTTTTTTTGTGGAAGAAAAATACATTTATTAGAATGCCTTTAAGGACTTAGGCTCTCTTTATGCCAATTAGAATAGTTTAGTCAAAATATACCAACATTTCCAGCAGTCTAACATGCAATTAACTTTCAAAAGTTAACTTCTGAGGAAATGTACCAGTGACTGCCTCATTGATAAATCCCCAGTCTCAAACCAGCTTTCTATCTCGTGAAGAATTTCTGCAAAATTGAGGGAAGTTTATCAAATCTTAGAACCATAGAACCACAGAAAACAGGCCTTCTAGTCTATGCTGACCGTTATTCCACTAGTCACACTGCCCTGCTCCCATTCCATATCCCTCCAGGCCTCTCCCATCCATGTATCATCCAATTGATTCTTAAAACTTAAGATCAAGCCTGCATTCACCACATCAGATGGCAGCTCGTTCCAAACTTCCACCACTCTCTGAGTGAAGAACTTTCCCCTAATGTTCCTCCAAATCTTTCTCCTTTCAACTTAAAACTATCACCTATTGTATTTGTTTCCCCCAATCTAAGTGGAAAAGCTTACTTGCATCCACACTGTCTATACCACTCATAATTTTGTAAACCTCTATCAAATCTCCCCTCATTTTTCTTCGCTCCAAGGAATAAAGTCCTAACCTGTTTAATCTTTCCCTATAACTCAACTCCTGAAGATTCGTCAACTTCCTAGTAAATCTTCTCTGCACTCTTTCAGTCTTATTGATATCCTTCCTATAGTTAGGCGACCAGAACTGCACACAATATTTCCAAATTTGGCCTCACCAATGTCTTAAACAACTTCAGCATAACATCCCAACTCCTATACTCAATACTTTGATTTTTTTTTTGTTTATTTTTTATTTTTCACACCATAAATCACATTAGCCATGATATACACTATTTCTTTTTCACACATATACAGTGACTTTTTCTCCCCCCCCCCCCCTTTCCTCCCAAACCACCCCCCCACCCCCCCCCCCCTCATCCATTTTAGGTATACAATCTAGGTTGCATTAAGCCAGTCAGACAATGTTGTCATTCAACAAAATTACACCAGAAATTCTACTGAGTCCATTCTTTTCTTTCCTTCTCCTTCCATCAACTTAGGTAATGTTTGTCCCCGGTAGGTTTCCGCTATTTTATTTAATGTAAGGCTCCTATACTTGTTCGAATATTTCAATATTATTTCTTAACCTATATGTTATTTTTTCTAATGGAATACATTTATTCATTTAAATTTAGTAGTTTCTTCCTTTTAATTTGGTTATGTATTCCATTAATATTTAAAGACATATAGTTCAGCGTAGCCCTTTTATATTTTGTTTATCTTCTCTTTCCGTTTTTCCATCATTACCTTTCCTCCTTTTCCATTTCTGTTTTCTTATTTTCAACTCTTTATAAGACAACATTCCTACAACATCCAACATTTTCCTTATTCTCCTATTTCTATCTTATTTATCCCCAATCTCCCCTTCACCTCCTGAGTTGTCCTTTATCCCTTGTCGGACAACCACATCTCCCCTCTCCATTTGGATTTGCGAATCCACTCGCAAGCGTCAACTGATTTTGCAGTGACCGCTATTTCCCCCCACCCCGCCTCCCCCAGAAAAGATTTCACTTTTCATATGTCACAAAGGTCACTCTTTTAATTCCCTCCTTATTCTCTCTATTCCATTACCTTCCCTTATTAATTCTTGTCTATACTATCTATATTTTCCTCTAAGTACAGATACATTCACGTATGCTCATTGTCTCTATTCACTCTTATACCTCTTTACCCGCATACATATCAATCGTGATCATTTTTACTCTCATTACCCGTCTTCATCCCTCAGTCTATTTTTGTCTTTACCCACATACATATCAATCGTGATCATTTTAACTCTCATTACCCGTCTTCCTCCCTCAGTCTATTTTTGTAATTATTCTGCAAATTTTCGTGCTTCTTCTGGATCCGAGAATAGTCTGTTTTGTTGTCCTGGAATAAATATTTTCAATACCGCTGGATGCTTTAGTATAAATTTATACCCTTTCTTCCATAAAATCGCCTTTGCTGTATTGAACTCTTTTCTCTTCTTTAGGAGTTCAAAACTTATATCTGGATAAATGAAGATTTTTTGCCCTTTATACTCCAGTGGTTTGTTGCCCTCTCTTACTTTTTCCATTGTCTTCTCCAGTACCTTTTTCTTGTAGTATATCTTAGGAATTTTACTACAATAGATCTTGGTTTTTGTTGTGGTTGTGGTTTAGAGGCCAATACTCTATGTGCCCTTTCTATTTCCATTTCTTGCTGTAGTTCTGGACATCCTAGGGTCTTAGGGATCCAATCTTTTATAAACTCTCTCATATTCTTGCCTTCTTCATCTTCCTTAAGGCCCACTATCTTTTTTTTTTTTTTAAATTTTTTTATTTTTCACACCATCAATCACATTAGCCATGATATACACTATTTCTTTTCACACATATACAGTGACTTTTTCTCCCCCCCCCCCTTTCCTCCCAAACCACCCCCCCACCCCCCCCTCTCATCCATTTTAGGTATACAATCTAGGTTGCATTAATCCAGTCAGACAATGTTGTCATTCAACAAAATTACACCAGAAATTCTACTGAGTCCATTCTTTTCTTTCCTTCTCCTTCCATCAACTTAGGTAATGTTTGTCCCCGGTAGGTTTTCGCTATTGTATTTGATGTAAGGCTCCTATACTTGTTCGAATATTTCAATATTATTTCTTAACCAATATGTTATTTTTTTCTAATGGAATACATTTATTCATTTAAATTTGGTAGTTTCTTCCTTTTAATTTGGTTATGTATTCCATTAATATTTAAAGACATATAGTTCAGCGTAGCCCTTTTATATTTTGTTTATCTTCTCTTTCCGTTTTTCCATCATTACCTTTCCTCCTTTTCCATTTCTGTTTTCTTATTTTCAACTCTTCATAAGACAACATTCCTACAACATCTAACATTTTCCTTATTCTCCTATTTCTATCTTATTTATCCCCAATCTCCCCTTCACCTCCTGAGTTGTCCTTTATCCCTTGTCGGACAACCACATCTCCCCTCTCCATTTGGATTTGCGAATCCACTCGCAAGCGTCAACTGATTGTGCAGTGACCGCTATTTCCCCCCACCCCGCCTCCCCCAGAAAAGATTTCACTTTTCATATGTCACAAAGGTCCCTCTTTTAATTCCCTCCTTATTCTCTCTATTCCATTACCTTCCCTTATTAATTCTTGTCTATACTATCTATATTTTCCTCTAAGTACAGATACATTCATGTATGCTCATTGTCTCTATTCACTCTTATACCTCTTTACCTGCATACATATCAATCGTGATCATTTTTACTCTCATTACCCGTCTTCATCCCTCAGTCTATTTTTGTCTTTACCCACATACATATCAGTCGTGATCATTTTAACTCTCATTACCCGTCTTCCTCCCTCAGTCTATTTTTGTAATTGTTCTGCAAATTTTCGTGCTTCTTCTGGATCCGAGAATAGTCTGTTTTGCTGTCCTGGAATAAATATTTTCAATACCGCTGGATGCTTTAGTATAAATTTATACCCTTTCTTCCATAAAATCGCCTTTGCTGTATTGAACTCTTTTCTCTTCTTTAGGAGTTCAAAACTTATATCTGGATAAATGAAGATTTTTTGCCCTTTATACTCCAGTGGTTTGTTGCCCTCTTTTACTTTTTCCATTGTCTTCTCCAGTACCTTTTCTCTTGTAGTATATCTTAGGAATTTTACTACAATAGATCTTGGTTTTTGTTGTGGTTGTGGTTTAGAGGCCAATACTCTATGTGCCCTTTCTATTTCCATTTCATGCTGTAGTTCTGGACATCCTAGGGTCTTAGGGATCCACTCTTTTATAAACTCCCTCATATTCTTGCCTTCTTCATCTTCCTTAAGGCCCACTATCTTTATGTTATTTCTTCTGTTATGGTTTTCCATTGTATCTATTTTTTGAGCTAGTAGTTCTTGTGTCTCTTTAGTTTTTTTATTAGATTTCTCCAATTTCTTTTTTAAGTCTTCTACCTCCATTTCTGCTGCTACTGCCCGCTCTTCCATCTTGTCCATTTTTTTTCCCATTTCTGTTAAGGTCATCTCCATTTTAATTATTTTCTCCTCTGTGTTGTTTATTCTTTTTCTTAAATCCTTAAATTCCTGTGTTTGCCATTCTTTAAATGATTCCATGTATCCTCTAATAAGAGCAAGTATATCCTTTACCTTGCCTCTCTTTTCTTCTTCTATTTCACCATACTCTTCCTCTTCTTCTTCCTCTGGGTTGACCATCTGTTGTTTCTTTGTTGCCCTTTCCTCCTCTTCTATCTTGTTTCTATTGTCTTCTGTGGTCTCTTCTTGCTGCAGGTGTTCTGCAGCTGTCGTTGCCGGCTGTGGAGATCGACTCCCCAGCTGGTCCCCCCCTCCCGTCGGTGTGTTTTTTTTCATTCGCATCGCGCATGCGCGAAACTTCGCGCATGCGCGGTTGCGCACTTTTGTTCGGCTCTGCGAGCCATTTTTGTAGTCCATTATTTACCGACCTGAGGGAGCGGGTTTCTCTCTCCGCAGCGGGCCTCTTCGGACAGGTAAGGCCTTCACCTTTTTCCTCCTTTGTCTTCTCTTCCTCTCTTCTTACCGTTGCTTTCGACTTTTCTTTTTTTGTCGCCATCTTCTTTCCACCTTTATACTCACTTTTCTGTAACTTTTATTTCTGTGCCTTTGTGTTTTCTCTTGTTTTTCCCGACTTTTCTGGAGAGGGCTGGAGTTCACCGTCCGGCCACTACTCCATCACGTGACTCCTCCAAGGCCCACTATCTTTATGTTATTTCTTCTGTTATGGTTTTCCATTGTATCTATTTTTTGAGCTAGTAGTTCTTGTGTCTCTTTAGTTTTTTTATTAGATTTCTCCAATTTCTTTTTTAAGTCTTCTACCTCCATTTCTGCTGCTGCTGCCCGCTCTTCCATCTTGTCCATTTTCTTTCCCATTTCTGTTAAGGTCATCTCCATTTTATTTATTTTCTCTTCTGTGTTGTTTATTCTTTTTCTTAAATCCTTAAATTCCTGTGTTTGCCATTCTTTAAATGACTCCATGTATCCTTTAATAAGAGCAAGTATATCCTTTACCTTGCCTTTCTTTTCTTCTTCTATTTCACTGTACTCTTCCTCTTCCTCTTCTTCTTCCTCTGGGTTGACCATCTGTTGTTTCTTTGGTGCCCTTTCCTCCTCTTCTTTCTTGTTTCTATTGTCTTCTGTGGTCTCTTCTTGCTGCAGGTGTTCTGCAGCTGTCGTTGCCGGCTGTGGAGATCGACTCCCCAGCTGGTCCCCCCTCCCGTCGGTGTGTTTTTTTTCATTCGCATCGCGCATGCGCGGTTGCGCACTTTTACTCGGCTCTGCGAGCCATTTTTGTAGTCCATTATTTACCGACCTGAGGGAGCGGGTTTCTCTCTCCGCAGCGGGCCTCTTCGGACAGGTAAGGCCTTCACCTTTTTCCTCCTTTGTCTTCTCTTCCTCTCTTCTTACCGTTGCTTTCGATTTTTCTTTTTTTGTCGCCATCTTCTTTCCACCTTTATACTCACTTTTCTGTAACTTTTATTTCTGTGCCTTTGTGTTTTCCTTTGTTTTTCCCGACTTTTCTGGAGAGGGCTGGAGTTCACCGTCCAGGCCACTACTCCATCACGTGACTCCTTCCTGCAGACGTTCTTGATGGTGTTGGAGGGTTTTGCCTGTGATGTCCTGGGCTGCGTCCACTACCTTTAACAGGGCTTTACGTTTGGGGGGTATTGGTGCCTGTGATGCAACCAGTCAGCGCACTTTCCATCACACATGCAGAAATTTGCCAGGGTTTCCGATGTCACACCAAACCTCCACAAACTCCTTAGGAAGTTGAGGCGCTGATGGGCTTTCTTCACGATGTGTTGGGCCCAGGAAAGATCCTCCAAGATAGTGAACTCCCCAGGAATTTAAATTTTCCCACCCTCTCCACCTCTGATCCCCCTCCCCCCAATGGATAGTACACCTCTGGTTTCTCCTCAATCTGCTCCGTGATCTTGGTGACGTTAAGTGTGAGTGCACGATTCAGCCAGGTGTTCACTCTCCCCCCTCCCCCTCCCGTACGCTGACTTATGGCACCTCCCTCTCCCCCTTTTTGTACACGCAGGTTATTCAGCTTGACCCTGAAGAAGCTCTTGGTCCTCAAGGAGTTGGATAAGGATCTGAGTTCGGTGGTGATCGCTGTCAAACTGCAGGTGAGATGGGGGTCCGCTCTCTGCTCAGATCGGGTGGGGCCACAGGACTGTAGATAGAGGAGGCCATACAGCCCTTTTTTTTAAATTTTTTTATTTTTCACACCATAAACCACATTGACCAAGATACATACATTTTCCTTTTCAAATATATACAGTGTCAATTTCTCCCCCCCTCCCTCCTCCCCATCCCACCCTCCCTACCTCCCCCCCCCATTCATTTAAAGTACAAAACCTAAGATGCATTAAACCAGTCAAACAATGTTATCATTCAATAAACGGAGGCCATACAGCCCTTTGAGAAAGGGCAATCCCTCTCCCACTAAGGTCTCTGCTCACTTTACCTTCTCACCCTGCGCCAAAGAAATTGACCCCGTGCGCACCTTTGGGACATGGGAGCGAAACCCACAGGGAAAGCATGCAAACTCCACACAGGCAGCGCCGGGGGTGGGGGCAGGGATTGAACTTGCTTCTCCACCATCTGTGCCACCACTTTCTCACAAGTATGGGGGTTGAATATCATCCTGTGGCCCTGTTGGGGGGATGGGAAACAATCTACCAGAGGCAAATAGTGGTGGTCACCGAGGCTGGCCCCTTGGTTCTGAGAGCGATGGTGACTGGGAACTTGTTCATTAGACGAGGGGATTGGTTCCATTGAGGCTCCCGGATGGTTTGTTGCCTTCCAGGTGTCAGGGAAGCCTCTGATCAAGTTCGCAGCATTCTGGAGGGGAGGGTGGGCAGCCAGATGTCGCGGTCCACGTGGGGACCAGAAGGCTTCCCAATCGTATTGGAGGTTCAGACCTGGAGCTTGGGCGCGGCCAGACTGAATGGGAGTCTGCGCAGGGCGAATCCACGGACACTCGGCTCTCCTTGCCCGGTTCCCAGGAGCCCTCCTCCAGCGCCCTGTGTGGGTCTATCGACTTTGCGTTGCCAGCAGGCCCCTGTGGTTTGAGGGGATAAACGCCCCGCAGTTGATCCCGGCATTATTCCGCCAACAGGTGACCGAGCCAGTAGGGAGTTGGAGAATGTAGGAGGCCCTTCGGGGGTGGGGGGGGGGGAGCCGGGACGACCTATACCAGGCAGGTTTGTGTGGTCGGCTGAGTTCAGTGCTGGTTCTCTACTCCATCTTCCCCCACCCACACTGATTTTATCCCCCCCCCCCCCCCCCCCCCTGGTTTGCAGGGCTCCAAGCGAGTGCTTCGATCGAATGAGATTCCGATCCCAGCCTGCAGTATGACAGAAACCGACCTGCAACTGACCTTCTCCCTTCAGGTAACCACAGCTTCCTTCCCCCTCACCCCCCTCCCACCCCCCGCGTCAACTCGAGTGGGCGAAAATGGAGGGCAGCCCCATGTTAACCCGCTGCTCAGCGGTTCCCCTGTGGGGGAGGGGGTGATGGGCGGATGGCATGCCAGAGCTTGGCTACACAAAAGCTTGCACAGTCCAGGTGGGGAGGGATGTGGAGAGAGGAAAGGGGTAAGGGGATGGAGTGGGGAGGTGGATGGGGAAGAAGCGAGGGGGTTTGGGAGGAGGGTTGGAAAAGGAGGTGAGGAGAGGGGGAAGGAGGTGGAGGAGAGAGGAGAGGTGGGGGAATGGGAGGTGTGAGGGAGGGGGTGGTGGTGGGGGAACGGGTTGGCTGATCCAACAACCTGGCTTTCTCCCCATAACCTGGCTAATCAAGAACCTATTGATCTCTCCCTTAAATACACCCAATGACCCAGCCCCCACAACCGCCTGGGGCAACAAATTCCACAGATTCACCACCCTCTGGCTGAAGAAATCCCTCCGAGTCTCTGCTCTGAGAGGATGCCCTTCAATCCTAAAGTTCTGCCCTCTTATCCTGGACTCTCTCACCGTGGGGAACAACCTTTCCACATCGACTGTCCACATGTTTCAACATTAGAAATGTTTCTCATTCTCCTAATTCCGAGTCCAGGCCAACAGCCGTCAAAAGCTCCTCGTATGATAAACCTATCATTCCCGGAATCATCCTCTGAACCCTCTCCTACGTCAGCCCATCCTTTCTCAAACGAGGAGCCCAGAACTGCTCCCAATTCTCCCCGTGAGGCCTCACCAGGGCCTGATAAAGCCTCAACATCCCATCTCTGTCCTTAGATTCTATTCCGGTTGTAACGAACGCCAGCATCTCATTTGCCTTCTTCACCCCCGACGTTTCCCTCCAGCCTGTCCTCCACGAGGATCCCGGCTCCCCTCGCACCTGGGAATTTTCGATTTTTTTCCCCATGTATAAAACCATTTGCCTGGTTATTTTTTCTACTGAAGTGCACAACCATCCTCTCTCCTACGTTATATTTCATCTGCCACGTTTCCGTCCCTTTCTCAAGATTCAAGGTTCCTTTACTGTCATGTCAGAAAGACAGTGCAATATTGTGCAGAATTTATTTCTGTACGGCGCACAGATTTGTCATCGGCATTCTGGTTCTGATACCTGGTTATCCCTCCAGCCAGCTTGAGGCAGTCTCCAGGGGCCTGGCGCAGGTCTCCCGACAGCCGCCTTCAGCAGCCTGACGCGAATTCCTCGACCTCCGTCGCCAGTGGCCTTCGTGGGTCCCTCGCCTCAAGCCGCCAGGAGCCCTACCGCCTGCGCACATTCCTTCAGCTTCAGAGGCCCTCTCGCTGGTCGCTGTCCCGTGCATGGGTCGTCTGCTTCTCCTTTTCTTTTTTTTTTTTTTTTTCTGCTTCTCCTTTTCAAACCGGGGGTGTTCTCCCTGTTTTCTGGTGCCCTGTGCCAGTTCCTCCACTCCCTCTCGAGGCCACTGCCAAACACAGGCGCCGGCACCTTGGACCCAGATCCCGAGGTTGTGGGATATTAAATTAAACCACTGTCGGCTCTGTTAATGGACCGTTTAACACCTGCGCAGAGCCGACGGCTGTTGGACTGGGCGGGCAGACCCTGTAGGAGAGCGCTGTCTCTCCTCTGCCCGCTCTCCTGGATCTGCACCAGCTGCCGTTCGCCGCCGTATTCCCACCTGCCCAAGTCCTCCCGCCACCTCCCTGCGTCCTCGTCGCTGCCTGCACTTCCACCTGACTTCGTTTTCCTGTCCTCCAGGGGAGGGGGGGGGACACGGGACGGAGGTGATAGCCGTGGGTGAGCGATGGGTGAGACGGGGACTAATGGCGTCTCCCTCCCGTCCTGCAGTACCCCCACTTCCTGAAGCGGGATGCCAACAAGCTGCAGATTATGCTGCAGCGTAGGAAGAGGTACAAGAACCGGACCATCCTGGGCTACAAGACCCTGGCCGTGGGGCTCATCAACATGGCGGAGGCAAGTACTGGAAGTCCCCGCGCCCCCCCCCCCCACCCCCACCACCCTGGGAACAGGCCCTACTTGATGTGGGGCTCAGCCCTCGGACCACGCTGGTCTTTGAATGCACACTGTCGAATTGGGCTGGGTAAGTGTAGTCAAATTATTGGCAAAGCAGAGAATCCTGCATCATCTCAGGCCTCCTTAGGTGCCTGATGCTCTCTCTCACACACTATCTCACTCCCACTCACTCTCCCACTCCCACTCTAACACTTTCTCTCTCACACACGCACCTCTCTCACTCTCCTCCCCCTTTCCGTCTTTCTCTCACGCGCATCTCTCCCACTCTCTAACACTCTCTATCTCTCACACAAACTCTCACACACTCTCTCCCCTCCTCCCTCTTTCTCTCACATGCACCTCTCCCCCTCTCTCTCCCCCTCTCTCTCCCCCTCTCTCTCCCCCTCTCTCTCCCCCTCTCTCTCCCCCTCTCTCTCGCCCCCCTCTCTCTCGCCCCCCTCTCTCTCGCCCCCCTCTCTCTCGCCCCCCTCTCTCTCGCCCCCCTCTCTCTCGCCCCCCTCTCTCTCGCCCCCCTCTCTCTCGCCCCCCTCTCTCTCGCCCCCCTCTCTCTCGCCCCCCTCTCTCTCGCCCCCCTCTCTCTCGCCCCCCTCTCTCTCGCCCCCCTCTCTCTCGCCCCCCTCTCTCTCGCCCCCCTCTCTCTCGCCCCCCTCTCTCTCGCCCCCCTCTCTCTCGCCCCCCTCTCTCTCGCCCCCCTCTCTCTCGCCCCCCTCTCTCTCGCCCCCCTCTCTCTCGCCCCCCTCTCTCTCGCCCCCCTCTCTCTCGCCCCCCTCTCTCTCGCCCCCCTCTCTCTCGCCCCCCTCTCTCTCGCCCCCCTCTCTCTCGCCCCCCTCTCTCTCGCCCCCCTCTCTCTCGCCCCCCTCTCTCTCGCCCCCCTCTCTCTCGCCCCCCTCTCTCTCGCCCCCCTCTCTCTCGCCCCCCTCTCTCTCGCCCCCCTCTCTCTCGCCCCCCTCTCTCTCGCCCCCCTCTCTCTCGCCCCCCTCTCTCTCGCCCCCCTCTCTCTCGCCCCCCTCTCTCTCGCCCCCCTCTCTCTCGCCCCCCTCTCTCTCGCCCCCCTCTCTCTCGCCCCCCTCTCTCTCGCCCCCCTCTCTCTCGCCCCCCTCTCTCTCGCCCCCCTCTCTCTCGCCCCCCTCTCTCTCGCCCCCCTCTCTCTCGCCCCCCTCTCTCTCGCCCCCCTCTCTCTCGCCCCCCTCTCTCTCGCCCCCCTCTCTCTCGCCCCCCTCTCTCTCGCCCCCCTCTCTCTCGCCCCCCTCTCTCTCGCCCCCCTCTCTCTCGCCCCCCTCTCTCTCGCCCCCCTCTCTCTCGCCCCCCTCTCTCTCGCCCCCCTCTCTCTCGCCCCCCTCTCTCTCGCCCCCCTCTCTCTCGCCCCCCTCTCTCTCGCCCCCCTCTCTCTCGCCCCCCTCTCTCTCGCCCCCCTCTCTCTCGCCCCCCTCTCTCTCGCCCCCCTCTCTCTCGCCCCCCTCTCTCTCGCCCCCCTCTCTCTCGCCCCCCTCTCTCTCGCCCCCCTCTCTCTCGCCCCCCTCTCTCTCGCCCCCCTCTCTCTCGCCCCCCTCTCTCTCGCCCCCCTCTCTCTCGCCCCCCTCTCTCTCGCCCCCCTCTCTCTCGCCCCCCTCTCTCTCGCCCCCCTCTCTCTCGCCCCCCTCTCTCTCGCCCCCCTCTCTCTCGCCCCCCTCTCTCTCGCCCCCCTCTCTCTCGCCCCCCTCTCTCTCGCCCCCCTCTCTCTCGCCCCCCTCTCTCTCGCCCCCCTCTCTCTCGCCCCCCTCTCTCTCGCCCCCCTCTCTCTCGCCCCCCTCTCTCTCGCCCCCCTCTCTCTCGCCCCCCTCTCTCTCGCCCCCCTCTCTCTCGCCCCCCTCTCTCTCGCCCCCCTCTCTCTCGCCCCCCTCTCTCTCGCCCCCCTCTCTCTCGCCCCCCCTCTCTCTCACACTTTCTCACCCACCCTCACTTTGTCTTGCATTCTCTCATACTCTCTCTCAGTCACTTTCGCACTCACTCTCTCTATCTCTCTTTCTCTCTCTCCCCCCACCCCACACCAAAGCCTCTGACCCCCGCCCTTTACCCCAGGAACCCCATATGGATCAGTGACTGACCCCCCCCCCCCCACACCCCGCACTGCGCGTGCACCACGATGCCGCTGCCGACAGGTCAGCAGTGGGTTCGCCAGGATTTCCCCTCTCCCCCTGACCCGTGCTCTTTTTCCAGGTCATGCAGCACCCCAGCGAGGGAGGTCAGATCCTGGGTCTCCACAGTAACATCAAGGAGGCCTCAATCCTGGTGGCGGAAGTGAGGGTGTACTCTCTGTCCAGTCAGCCCATAGACCAGGAGGGCCCCAAACTGAAGATGTCAGGTGAGGCTGGTTCCTCTGCTGCCGACTGGAAATAGTTCAGCAGACGTAGCGCCCCTACAGACACACGATTCGGACGCACGGTTCTCGTCAATGCCCCCAGTGTACCAGCCTTCACCACCACCCCTGGCAAGGCCCACAACCCTCCGTGTAAGAAAAACTTACCCAGTTAAAGTGTCTCTTTATCCCTGCTCAGTAAGAGTCAACCTGGTCAGAGGCTTCATCTGTAAACTTGGGGGGTGGTCATTATGATGGTCAATGCAACGCTGTTACAGCGCCAGCGACCAGGGTTGGAATTTAAATCCTTAACGCTGGTGTATTCGTCAGACTGAGCCTCAAGCAGCCGGAAAACTAGCTTCTACCAAGCCCCATAGGCGCCAGATACCGGGCAGGGGTTTACGGAAGAGGGTTGTGGGTGGGAGGCAGGGAAGGATTAGCTTGTTGAGGAGGTCTATCTAGGTCAGCAGAACATTGTGGGCCGAAGGGTCCGGGCTGTGCAAGAATGTTTGCTGAAACTCTGCCCATCGACAGGAAGCGAGCTCTCGGGGGTGGGGGAGGGTGTGCTTATTCACGGCCCAGTTACTGAGCCTAGTGACGCGCTGAGAGGAACTTCCAAAAGGAAAGTGAAGTGGCGGGGAGAGGGTGAGTGAAACGAGACAAGGGCAGGACACTGGCTGGCGCAGGGTTCGTGGAGGAGAGCATGTAGGCAGGGAGGAGGGCCACGCCAGCTTGTGTGATCAGTGCCTGGGGTTGACGGAGAGGGTTTCTCTGCTGCAGATCGATCCCCAGACATCGATAATTACTCGGAGGACGAAGAGGACAGTTTCTCCTCGGAACAGGAAGTCAGCGATGACCCGATACACGGTCAGGTAATTCTTGAAAACTCCGTCTCCAAATGGTCGTGGTCCACTTATTGTGGGATACTCTGGCAGGGTTTGCTGCGCGCGTGCGCGCGCACGCACACACACACACACACACACACACACACATGCACGTGCACACACGGACACATTTGCATGCACACACAGTCACATGCATTCTCACACACACACAGACACTCACTTGCAAATATGCACTCACATTCACAGACACACACACTCGCACCACAAACGCACACATTCACAAACACACAGACATGCACACAGTTACACCTCATGCACATGAGCACATTCTTTCTCTCTCTACACCCACACCCACACCCACACCCACACCCACACCCACACCCACACCCACACCCACACCCACACCCACACTCCACCACACCCCCTCAGCCCTACTGATCCTTGGGTAACAGGGCCTAATGGTCCTCCCTGCTTGTGGAAACCATGACAGTGACTCTCACTCGCAGTGAATGCCCCGATTCTCTTGGCAGGACATTTATTTTGAAGACGAGGATGTCACCAAACGGAAGAAGCCACGGCGGAAGTTGGCAAACTCTTCCAGCATGTCCCGGGCTGGAATGAGCAACGTAAGTAGCTCCTTGAATGGTGAGCAGATGGGCCTGGGGCTTTGGGGCAGACACTCAGTGGCTCTGCATCAGGGCCACAGCCCCCTCTCTGCTGATTATCTGTGCTTTGTGGGGGGGGGGATTTTGACTGACGGACAAGAAGCTTTTGGGGTGCAGTCCGCAGATGCTGTGATTGCAGTAAAAACTTGGCCGGTCTCGCAGTATCCACAGGAGGTAAAGAAATTATCACCAACATTTCAGGCCTGAGCCCTTCCTCAGGGTAAAAAGCAAACAGGTGTCTGAATAAAGACAGGGAGCGAAAGGGGGAGGGGTCCACACCAACAAACACAAAATGTGAGTTGGATATGAGAAGGGGAAAGATGAGAACTGACTTTGGCTATGGGATAGGAGACAGAGGTAAGTGGGAGAGAGAGAGACAGGTAAGGAGACAGGGGAATGTAAATGGGAAGGGGGGCTTTAATGGAAACCGGAGAAGTCAATGTTTTTTTAAAATTTTTTTTATTTTTCATACCATAAACCACATTGACCAAGATACATACATTTTCCTTTTCAAATATATACAGTGTCATTTTCTCCCCCCCCTCCGTCCTCCCATCCCACCCTCCCTACCTCCCCCCCATTCATTTAAAGTACAGAATCTAAGATACATTAAACCAGTCAAACAATGTTGTCACTCAATAAAAATAAACAAGAAATTCCACTGAGTCAATTCTTTTAATTTCCTTCTCCTGTCATTTTAGGTGGTAGATGTCCCCGGTAGGTTTTCTCTATTGTGTTTCATGTATGGCTCCCTTATTTGTTCAAATATTGTAATGTTATTTCTTAAATCATAGGTTATTTTTTCTAATGGAATACATATATTAATTTCAATATACCATTGTTGTATTCTCAAGTTATCTTCTAATTTCCAAGTTGACATAATACATTTTTTTGCTACGGCTAGAGCTATCATGACAAATCTTTTTTGTGCACCATCCAAATCAAGTCCAAATTCTTTGTTTTTTATGTTACTTAGGAGGAAGATAATATTTGGTTTAGATCTTCCCAAAATTTTTCTACTTTCTCACATGTCCAGATTGCATGAATTGTTGTTCCCATTTCTTTTTTACATCGAAAACATCTATCAGATACTGTTGGGTCCCATTTATTTAACTTTTGAGGTGTAATGTATAGCCTGTGTATCCAGTTATATTGTATCATACGTAACCTCGTATTTATTGTATTTCTCATCATTCCAGAACATAATTTCTCCCATGTTTCCTTTTTTATCTTTATATTTAAATCTTGTTCCCATTTTTGTTTAGTTTTACCATTTGTTTCCTCATTCTCCTTTTCTTGCAGTTTAATATACATATTTGTTATAAATCTTTTGATTATCATTGTATCTGTAATCACATATTTAAAGTTACTTCCCTTTGGTAACCTCAGACTGTTTCCTAATTTGTCCTTCAAGTACGATCTCAATTGGTAATATGCCAGCACTGTATCTTGAGTTATATTGTATTTATCTTTCATTTGTTCAAAGGATAATAATCTTTTTCCTCAAAAACAATTTTCTATTCTTTTGATCCTTTTTTCTCCCATTCTCTAAAGGAAAGGTTATCTATTGTAAAAGGGAGTAACTTATTTTGCATCAATATTAGTTTTGGTAATTGGTAATTTGTTTTATTCCTTTCTACATGAATCTTTTTCCAAATATTGAGTAGATGATGTAATACTGGAGAACTTCTATGTTGTACCAATTTTTCATCCCATTTATATAATATGTGTTCAGGTATCTTTTCCCCTATTTTATCTAATTCTAATCTAGTCCAATCTGGCTTTCACCTTGTTTGATAAAAATCTGATAGGTATCTTAATTGTGCAGCTCTAAAATAATTTTTAAAGTTTGGCAGTTGTAAGCCTCCTTGTTTATACCATTCTGTTAATTTATCTAGTGCTATCCTCGGTTTCCCCCCTTTCCATAAAAATTTCCTTATTATTTTCTTTAACTCCTTGAAGAATTTCTCTGTCAAGTGTATTGGCAATGCCTGAAATAGGTATAATATCCTTGGGAAAATGTTCATTTTAATAGTTTATCCTTCCTATTAGTGTTAATGGTAAATCTTTCCAATGCACTAAATCGTCCTGTAATTTTTTCATTAGTGGATAATAATTGAGTTTATATAGATGGCCGAGATTTTTATTTATTTGTATACCCAGGTATCTTATTACTTGCATTTGCCATCTGAATGGTGATTCCTTCTTAAATTTTGAGAAATCCGCATTATTCATTGGCATTGCTTCACTTTTATTTACGTTAATCTTGTAACCCGACACTTCTCCATATTCCTTCAATTTCTTATATAATTCTTTTATTGATAGTTCTGGTTCTGTTAAGTATACTATAACATCATCTGCAAATAAACTGATTTTATATTCCTTGTCTTTTATTTTTATCCCTTTTATTTTATTTTCTGTTCTTATCAATTCTGCTAGTGGTTCTATAGCTAACGCGAACAATAAGGGTGATAGTGGGCATCCCTGCCGTGTTGACCTGCTTAAGTTAAATTGCTTTGATATATATCCATTTACTGTCACTTTCGCCAATGGCCCCTTATATAATGCTTTAATCCAATTAATATACTTCTCTGGTAAACTGAATTTTTGTAATACTTTGAATAAATAATTCCATTCTACTCTGTCAAAGGCCTTCTCTGCGTCTAAAGCAACTGCTACTGTTGGCGCTTTAGTCCCTTCTACTGCATGAATTAAGTTAATAAATTTACAAATATTGTCTGTTGTGCGTCTTTTTTTAATAAATCCAGTTTGGTCTAGATTTACCATTTTAGGTACATACTCTGCTAATCTGTTTGCTAATAGTTTACCTATTATCTTATAATCTGTGTTAAGTAATGATATTGGTCTATATGACGCTGGTGCGAGTGGATCTTTCCCTTGCTTTAGTATTACTGTAATTATTGCTGTTTTACATGAATCTGGTAAGCTTTGTGTTTTATCAATCTGGTTGATTACTTCCAGGAGGGGAGGAATTAATAAATCTTTAAATGTTTTATAGAATTCTATTAGGAATCCATCCTCTCCTGGTGTTTTATTTTTTGGTAATTTTTTTATTATCTCTTGTATTTCTACTATTTCAAATGGTTCTGTTAATTTATTTTGTTCCTCTATTTGTAATTTTGGTAGTTCAATTTTGGTTAAAAATTCATCTATTTTCCTTTCTTTCCCTTCGTTTTCAGTTTGGTATAATTGTTCATAGAATTCTCTAAAGTTTTCCTTGATCTCCGTTGGATTATATGTGATTTGTTTGTCTTTTTTCCTTGATGCAAATAGCATTTTCTTAGCTTGTTCTGTCTTAAGCTGCCATGCTAGAATTATGTGCGTTTTTTTCCCCTAATTCATAATATTTCTGTTTTGTCTTCATTATGTTCTTCTCCACCTTATAAGTTTGTAGTGTTTCATATTTTATTTTTTTATCTGCCAATTCTCTTCTTTTAGTTGTATCTTCCTTCATTGCTAATTCTTTTTCTATATTTACTATTTCCCTTTCCAACTGCTCTGTTTCCTGATTATAGTCCTTCTTCATCTTGGTTACATCACTTATTATTTGCCCTCTAATGAACGCTTTCATTGCATCCCATAGTATAAACTTATCTTTCACTGATTCCGTATTTATTTCAAAGTACATTTTAATTTGTCTTTCAATGAATTCTCTAAAATCCTGCCTTTTAAGTAGCATGGAGTTTAATCTCCATCTATACATTCTTGGAGGGATGTCCTCTAACTCTATTGTCAATATCAAGGGTGAGTGGTCCGATAATATTCTAGCTTTATATTCTGTTTTTCTTACTCTGTCTTGCATACGAGCTGATAACAGGAATAGGTCTAATCTTGAGTATGTTTTATGTCTACCCGAATAATATGAATATTCCTTTTCCTTTGGGTGTTGTTTCCTCCATATATCCAAAAGTTGCATTTCTTCCATCGATTTAATTATAAATTTGGTTACTTTGTTCTTTCTGTTAATTTTTTTTCCCAGTTTTATCCATATTTGAATCCAAATTAAGGTTGAAATCTCCTCCTATATGTTCCCTTGCGTGTCTGCTATCTTCAAAAAAATATCTTGCATAAACTTTTGATCTTCGTTAGGTGAATATACATTGAGTAAATTCCAAAACTCCGAATATATCTGACATTTTATCATTACATATCTCCCTGCTGGATCTATTATTCCCTCTTCTATTTTAATTGGTACATTTTTACTGATTAATATAGCTACTCCTCTAGCTTTTTAATTATAAGACGCTGCTGTTACATGTCCTATCCAATCTCTCTTTAATTTCTTGTGCTCCATTTCAGTTAAATGTGTTTCTTGCACGAATGCTATATCAATTTTTTCTTTTTTCAGTAAATTTAGCAGTTTCTTCCTTTTGATTTGGTTTTGTATTCCGTTAATATTTAAAGTCATATAGTTCAACTTAGCCATTTCATACTTTGTTTATCTTCCCTTTCCGTTTCCTCATCATCACCTTTCCCTCTTATCCATTTCTGCTTTCTTGTTTTGAACACTTTATAAGACAATATTTCTAAAACATCAAACATTTTCCTTATTCTCCTATCTAAAACTTCTTTAACCCCATTCTCCCCTCCCCCTCCTGAGTTGCCCTTTATCCCTTGTCGGGCAACCACATCTCCCCTCTCCATTTGGATTTGCGAATTCACTCGCAAGCGTCAACTGATTTTGCAGTGACCGTAACTCCTCCCCACCCAACCCCCCACGGAAAAGATTTCAATTTTCATATGTAACAAAGGTCACTCTTTTAATTCCCTCCTTATTTCCTCTGTTTCCTTTCATTCCCTTATTAATTCCTATCTATACTCTATATACTTTCCTCTAAATACGGATACACTCATGTACACACATATATACATACACACACACATATATATATATACCCATATACACACATACATATAGTTCGTAGTCATTTTTACTCTCATTACATGTCTTCATCTCTCTGCTTGTTTTGTAGTTGTTCTGCAAATTTTCGTGCTTCCTCCGGATCCGAGAACAGTCTGCTTTGTTGCCCTGAAATAACTATTTTAAGTACCGCTGGGTACTTTAACATTAATTTATATCCTTTTTTCCATAGGATCGCTTTTGCTGTATTGAACTCTTTCCTCTTCTTCAGGAGCTCAAAACTTATGTCTGGATAGAAAAAATTTTTTTGACCTTTGTATTCCAGTGGCTTTTTGTCTTCTCTTATTTTCTTCATTGCTTTCTCCAATATATTTTCTCTCGTTGTATATCTTAGGAATTTTACTAAAATGGATCTTGGTTTTTGTTGTGGCTGTGGTTTAGGGGCTAATGTTGTATGTGCCCTTTCTATTTCCATTTCTTCCTGTAATTCTGGTCTTCCTAGGACCCTGGGGATCCAATCTTTTATAAATTCTCTCATATTCTTGCCTTCTTCATCTTCCTTAAGGCCCACTATCTTTATATTATTTCTTCTATTATAATTTTCCATTAGATCTATCTTCTGAGCTAACAGCTCATGTGCCACTTTAACTTTTTTATTAGATTCTTCTAATTTCTCTTTTAAATCCTCTACTTCCATTTCTACGATTATTTCTCATTCTTCCACATTATCCACTCTTTTTCCTATCTCTGATATGACCATCTCTATTTTATTCATTTTTTCTTCTGCATTCTTAATTCTTTTTATTTCATTAAATTCTTGTAATTGCCAATCTTTTACTGATTCCATATATTCTTTAAAAAAAAATATCCATTGTCTTGCCTTTCCCTTCTTCTTCCATTTCTCTATGTTCTTCTTCTTCTTCTTCTTCCTCTGGGTTGGCCATCTGTTGTTTCCTTGTTTTCTTTTTGGTCTCTTCTTTCTTGTTTTCGTTGTTTTCTATGTTCTCTTCCTGTTGCTGTGTTGTAGCTGTCACTCTCAGTTGTGGAGATCAGCTGTTCCCCCCTCCCGTCAGTGTGTTTTTTTTTCATGCGCGGTTGCGCACTTTTACTCGGCTCCGCGAGCCATTTTTGTTGTCCCGAGCTCGGGACTTTCACCGACCTTAGGGAGCGGGCTTCTCTCTCCGTGGCGGGCCTCCTCGGACAGGTAAGGCCTTCACCTTCTTCTTCCCACATTCTTTCTTCTTCTCTTCTTCCCGTTGCTTTCGACTTTTCTCTCTTCGCTGCCATTTTCTTCTCACCTTTACTTTTACTTTGTTTTAATTTTTATTCTTGTTCCTTTGCGTTTTGTGTGTTTTTTTTCAACTTTTCCGGAGAGGGCTGGAATTCCCTGACCGGCCACTACTCCATCACGTGACTCCTCCCGAGAAGTCAATGTTAGTGCCGTTTGGTTGGAGGGAGCCCAGACGGAAGATGAGGGGCTGTTGCTCCAATTGTCTTAATCCAGTCGTGCATGGGGCCACGGACGAACATGTCGGATGGGACGGGGATTTGAAATGGGTGGCCACTGGGAGATCCCCCACTACTGCAGTGGTGGGCAGAGTCAAGGTTCTCGATGACGTGACCCCCCTCCCCCATTTGCTCCAATGTAGAGGAGACCGTTTAGGGGCCTTGCTGTGTTTGGACAAGCTGAAGGAGAGCTGAGAGTTAGGGGAATGGATTCTGGGCTAAGTTGTGATCTTCTAGGTCAAGCTGTGTGGCCGCCTTGTCATCTGTCATCTACCATTTCAGATTAACATAGAACATTCCAGCACAGGCCCTTCAGCCCACGATATTGGGCCAACCTATATAATCTGACTCCAGAATGGTGGGTGTTGTGGTTGGCACAATGGCTTTGCAGCACCAGCGATCAGGATGGGTGCTTGAATCCCGCACTGTCTGTAAGGAGTTTGCACGATCTCCATGCCTTTTGGGATGCAGTAGGAATCGAGAGCAACCCGTGATGGGGGGGAGTTTTGGGGGGGAGATGCAGGGAGCCCACGAGGGAGAACGTGCAAACTCCTCACCGGCCATCCCAGAGGTGGGGAGGGAGATCGGGCCTGTGGATCTGCAAGGCAGCTGAAATTAAAGTTACTGTTCTTTTAACAGCAGCAAAATATTAAGCAGAAGTTTGTGGCTTTGCTCAAGAGATTCAGAGTCTCCGATGAGGTGAGTGTGCTGTTGTCTTTTCTAGATTCCTTTGTGGTCCTATAATAGCACAGAAAGTGTCCCCCCCCCACTCCGCCCCCCGCCGCCTGGGTGGTCCGTCAGCCACCAAGCCCTTCGATGGTCGGCCACTGTGGTCACCAATCTGTGGGGTCGTCTTGTCTGCTTCTACTCAACAGGGTGGGGGTGGGATGAAGGGTGGTGTGGTGTTTTTCCTGCTTCTGTAGCAGAAAGAACCATAGATCACTACAGGCCATTCGGCCCCTCTAGTCTATGCCAAAACATTATTCCACTTGACCCATTGACCTCCTCCCACTCCATAACCTCCAACCTTTCCCATCCATGTATCTTTCCAATTTATTCTTAAAGCACACGATCGAACCCACATCAGATGGCAGCTCGTTCCACATTCACTCTCTGAGTGAAGAACTTCCCTCTAATGTTCCCCATAACCTTTCCCCCTTCAGCTTAAAACTATGACCTCTCACATATATCTCCCCCAATCTGTGGAAAAAGCCTTCTCACATCCACTGTCTTGTAAACCTTGATCACATCTCCCCTCATTCTTCTTTGCTTCAAAGAATAAAGTCCTTTGTACAACCCAACTTGACTTCAGTCCCAATAAGACCATGAGACACAGGAGCAGAAATAGGCCATTCAGCCCATCGAGTGTTCCCCACCATATAATCGTGAGCTGATCCATTTCCCCATTCAGCCCCCACCGCCCGGCCTTCTCCCAATAGCCTGGCTAATCAAGAACCCGTCGATCTCTGCTTTAAATACACCCAAAAACCCGGCTTCTACATCCACCCATGGCCACAAATTCCCAAAGTTCACCACCCTCTGGCTGAAGAAATCCCTCTGCATCTCTGTTCTAAGTGGACGCCCTTCAATCCTGAAGTTGTGCCTTCTTGTCCTGGACTCTCCCATCATGGGAAATTACCTTTCTACATCTACTCTGTCCGCGCCTTTCAACATTCGAGATGTTTTAATGAGATCCCCCTCATTCTCCTAAATCCCAACGAGTCCAGGTCAAGAGCCGTCAAACGCTCCTCAAACGATAACCCCCTCATTCCCAGAATCATCCTTGTGAACCTCCTCTGAGCCCTCTCCAATGTCAGCCCATCCTTTCTCAAACGAGGAGCCCAGAACTTCTCCTAATTCTCCCCCGTGAGGCCTCACCAGCGCCTGATAAAGCCTCAACATCCCATCCCTGCCCTTAGATTCTATTCTGGTCATAACGAACGCCAGCATCGCATTTGCCTTCTTCACCCCTGACTTGACCTGCACGAGGTTCCGGCTCCCTTCGCACCCAGGGATTTTCGATTTGCTCCCCATTTAGAAATCAGTCTGCCTGGTTATTTCTTCTACTAAAGTGCATGACAGTCCACTCTCCGTTTCTTGCCACTTCTCCGCCCCCTTCTCCTCGTCTGCCCAAGTTCTTCTGCAACCTCCCTGTTTCCTCGATACGACCCATTCCTCTGCCAACTTAGTGAGGGGCTGACACGTAACCCCCCCCCCCCCACCCGGCTTCTTGGTCCACGACGTTCAACCTGATGCTCTAATCCTTTGGTGTCTCAGGTGCTGGCTCTGGAGAACGTGTCCACTGAGCAGATCCAAGAGGTGGAGGAAGACCTGGACTTGTTGTATGACAGCCTGGAACTGTACAACCCAAGCGACAGTGGCCCTGAGATGGAGGAGACGGAGAGCGTCCTCAGCACGCCCAAGCCCAAACTGAAGTACAGCGGCTCCTTCCTCCTCTTCCCCCCCCTCCCCACCTTCAAACATAGAACACTGCAGCACAGTACAAGCCCTTCGGCTCTCAATGATGTGCTGACCTATATATATCTTCAAAAAGAAAATGAAACGTTTCCCAACCCCATAACCCTTGATTTTACTTCCATCCACGTTCCTGTCGCTCTTAAATGCCCCTAATGTTCCAGCTTCCACCCCCACACCCTGGCAAGGCATTCCAGGCCCACACAACTCTCCGTGTAAAAGGACATCCCCCTGACGTCTCCCCTAAACTTCCCTCCCTTCACTTTGTACAGCGTCCTCTGGTGTTTGCTGATCCCACCCTGGGAAACAGGCGCTGGCTGTCCACCCTGTCGATGCCTTTCAGAATTTTGTCGACTTCTATCACGTCTCCTCTCGTCCTTCTTCGCTCCAGAGAGAAAAGTCCCAGTTCTGCTAACCTCACCTCATGAGACTTGTTTCTCATCCAGGCAACATCCTGGTGAATCTCCTCTGACCCCCTCTCCACAGCGTCCACATCCTTCCTGTAATGAGGTGACCAGAACTGAACACAATACTCCAAGTGGGGTCTCACCAGAGATTTGTAGAGTTGCAACATGACCTCTCAACTCCTGAACTCAATCCCCCTATTAATGAAGCCTGGTGTCCCATCGACCTTCTTAAATATCCTATCAACCTGTGCGGCGACCTTGAGGGATCTATGGATTTGGACCCCAAGGTCCATCTGTTCATCCACACTCTTAAGTAACCGACCATTAACCCTTTTCTCAACCTTCTGGTTTGTCCTTCCAAAATGCATCACCTCACCCTGATCTGGATTGAACTGCACCTGCCACTTCTCCGCCCAACTCTGCCTCCTGTCTACATCCTGCTGTAACCTTCAGGTCCATCGACAGCCCCTCCAACCTCTGCAAACCACCTGCCCCACCCTGCTGCTTCTTTGTCCAGGTCATTTATAAACATCATGAAGGACAGGGGGTCCCAGAACAGATCCCTGTAGAGATGGGTGACCCTCGTCACGAGTGCTTGCCGCGGAGGGTTTCACCTCTCCGCCTGAAACTTGGAAGGTAGATGGGCAAGGGAATGGGCAGGCCCAGTCCTGGAGGAATGAGCAGGCCCGGTCCTGCGAGGAGGAACGGGCTCACTCTAGGGAAACTCCCCACCCCCCCCACCCTGCATCCTGCCCTTGTCCTCAGTAGGGCCTCCTTGACCCTCGTTCACCGGAAGCCATCGGTGGAGACCAGTGATTGGGTGCTTTGAAAACGGTGTCAAGTTGGGCTTCAACCCCGCTCAGATCAAGAGCTTTTGGAACATTGGTCTTCATAAATCAAAGTATTGAGTACAGGAGATGGGATGTGATGGTAAAGTTGTACAAGACATTGGTGAGGCCAAATTTAGAGAATTGTGTGCAATTTTGGTCACCGAACTACAGGAAAGATATCAATAAGATAGAAAGGGGCAGAGAAGATTTACTAGGATGTTGCCCGGACTTCAAGGACTGAGTTACAGGGAAAGGTTAAACAGGTACGGATTTTATTCCCTGGAGCATAGAAGAACAAGGGGAGATTTGATTGAGGTATTTAAAATTTTGAGGGGGACAAACATTGTAAATGTAGGTTGGCTTTTCCCACTGAGGGTGGGTGAGATACAAATCAGAGGACACGGGTTAAGGGTGAAAGGGGAAATGTTTAAGGGGAACTTCTTCACACAGAGAGTGTGGAACAAGTTAAAGGGGGTTGAGTTTTAACATTTAAAAACAATTTGGGCAGGTCCATGGAGGGGGTTGAGGGTTATGGACTATGTGCAGGTCAGGGGGATAGGCAAAAAAAAAGAAGGCTCTGCACAAATTAGAAGGGCAGAAGGGCCTGTTTCTGGGCAGTAAAGTTCTATTTCCGGCCCGGAACTTTGTGTTGAGACTTCCATTTCTGATTTCTGCTGGAGAGACTCTTCGTCCATCTGCCTGACCCGCGTGGGTCTCCAGTCTCTGCCCCTTTCCCTTCCCCTTCTCACTTTTCACTCTCTCTCTCTGACTTACCTCCAGACCTTTCTTCGAGGGGATGTCCCAGTCCAGTTCCCAGACAGAGTTCGGCAGCTTGAACAGTAAAGGGAGTCTAAACAAGGAACTGTCCAGCCCGGTGAGTGTTCCTGGTCTCTGCCGGGCCTCCGGTGCATTGTGGGGTTGGGCTGTGATGAATCCTGGGGCGGGATGGAACTAACACCTCCTTTCCTTTTCATCCGTCCACCTGCACTGACCACAGCTGGAGGCGACATTGAGTGAGAAACTCCAGGCGTCTCGTGTCAAACTCGCTGAGGAAGTGACGTCGGAGAACGAGTTCCCGGTAAAGTATCGTTTATTTTACCCCCCACTATGGGAGGGGTGGTGAGGAGGAAGGGGCATTGAGGAGAGGAGGGATGGTGAGGAGGGGCAGTGAGGAGGATGGGGCAGTGAGGGGGGGTGATGAGTGAGGGGGGTGAGGAGGGAGGGGGGTGAGGAGGGAGGGGGGTGAGGAGGGAGGGGGGTGAGGAGGGAGGGGGGTGAGGAGGGAGGGGGGTGAGGAGGGAGGGGGGTGAGGAGGGAGGGGGGTGAGGAGGGAGGGGGGTGAGGAGGGAGGGGGGTGAGGAGGGAGGGGGGTGAGGAGGGAGGGGGGTGAGGAGGGAGGGGGGGTGAGGAGGGAGGGGGGGTGAGGAGGGAGGGGGGTGAGGAGGGAGGGGGGTGAGGAGGGAGGGGGGTGAGGAGGGAGGGGGGTGAGGAGGGAGGGGGGTGAGGAGGGAGGGGGGTGAGGAGGGAGGGGGGTGAGGAGGGAGGGGTACTGAGGGGTAACATCACCAAGGCAATTAATTTGCTATTTCACACCTGATTTTGAGATCTTATCTGGAATGATTCTGGGTTATTTTCCAAGGTTCAGCAGTGATATTTTAAAGCAAAGTTACTCAACTTGTAGGTTTTTCTGACTTGGCCAATTATCCAAGAAAGAAGGATTATTGTTGTTTGAATCGTTCAAGAAAAATCGTCCTTGTCTCTCGACATCCTTGTTCCTCTCCCAATGTCAACAGTCTCCACCTAAGTGTCGCTTGATCGCTTACCATGTAGGATCTGTAAATGCTCGGCTCTTCAGACAGTGTCACACATGCAGCATTGAGCAGGCCCTTCAGCCCATTGATCTGTACTGCCTCTAACCACCCCGATCCCATTCCCACCCACCCCCCCCCTCGGTGCTCATCCCAATGACCCGGCCTCTGATTCTGCCGCTCCCCCACACACCGGGAGCCACCCGCAGCGGCTGGCGAGCCTTACCGATCCCATGGCCTGTCCTCGGCCATGGGGAGAGCTTGCGAGCTCCGCCCGGAGAGCAGCGGAAGGGGGGTGGGGCGGAAGCCTGGTTGCCAGGGGCCCAAGGCAGAGGGATCGCCGTACGCATGATGCTGGAGGAGGAAGCCGCGAGAGCGTTAAGTTCTCGACCGAATTGGGAAAGTTCGGAGTGGTCACGTGGCAGGGAAGGATGGTGGAGAGAACAGGAGTTCCCAGGCACAGGCTGGAGTCCAGGTTATACCAGGGTTCCAGAGAACAGGGTTAATTTGATAATTTTTTCGAGGTTTTCAAAATTATGAGGGTCATAGACAAGGAAAAATCCACCATCACCCCCTCCCACCTTCGTCCCATCTCTTTTCCTTTCGTTCTTTCTCTCCCTCTTTTCCCTCTCTCTCTTCCCTCTTTCTCTCCCTCTTACTCTCAATCTCTTTTCCCTCTCTCTCCCTCTCTTTTCCCTTTCTCTCTCCCCTTCTTTTCCCTTTCTCTCCCTCTCTCTTTTCCCTTTCTCTCCCCTCTTTCTCTCCCTCTCTCTTTTCCCTCTTTCTCTTCCTCTCTCTTTCCCCTCTTCCTCTCTTTTCCCTCTCTCTCCCTCTCTTTCCCTCCTCTCTCTCTCTTTTCCCCTCTCTTCCTCTCTTTTTACCCTCTCTCCCTTTCTTTTTCCTCTCTCCCCTTTTCTTCCCTCTCTCTCCCTCTCTTTCCCTCTCTCTCTTTCCCCCTCTCCCTCCCTCTCTCTTTTCCCTCTGTCCCATTCCACAAATTTCTTTTTCCTTGTTCTTTGCTGATTCCTTGAGGAAGAGCTTGGGCCCCGAAACATCGGTGATGGGTCTTTACCTCCTGTGGACGCCCTCGAGACCGGTCGAGGCCCTCCAACGTTTACCTTGTGTGTTTTTTTTACGATAATCCCGGCATCTGCAGACATCCATGTTTCATCCCACTGTCTGCCACTGCCCTGGGAAAACCTTTGAAGGCGAAAGATTTACAAGGCATACCATAAACGTTGACCAGTCGGTGGTGAAGGCGGTGAATGGATCACGGCGTGTTTTTTTTTTTTTTTTAAATTTTTTATTTTTCACACCATAAATCACAATAGCCATGATATACACTTTTTCTTTTCCACACATTTACAGTGACTTTTTCTCCCTCCCCCCTCCCTCCTCCCAAGCCACCCCCCCATCCCACCCCCTCTCATCCATTTTAGTTATACAATCTAGGTTGCATTAATTCAGTTAGACAATGTTGTCATTCAACAAAAATACACCAGAAATTCTACTGAGTCCATTCTTTTCTTTTCTTCTCCTTCCATCAACTTAGGTAATGTTTGTTCCCGGTAGGTTTTCGCTATTGTATTTAATGTAAGGCTCCCATACTTGTTCGAATATTTCAATATTATTTCTTAAACTATATGTTATTTTTTCTAATGGAATACATTTATTCATTTCTATATACCATTGTTGTATTTTCAAATTATCTTCCAATTTCCAGGTTGACATAATACATTTTTTTGCTACGGCTAGGGCTATCTTAACAAATCTTTTTTGTGCATCCTCCAAGTCAATTCCAAATTCTTTATTTTTTATGTTACTTAGGAGAAAGATCTCTGGATTCTTTGGTATATTGTTTTCTGTTATTTTATTTAATATCTGATTGAGATCATCCCAAAATTTTTCTACTCTCTCACATGTCCAGATTGCATGAATTGTTGTTCCCCTTTCTTTTTTTACATCGAAAACATCTATCAGATACTGTTGGGTCCCATTTAGATCACGGCGTGTTGATGTTGAGAGGAATAGGAGGGATGCGAGGTTGAGGCTTCATTCAGTCTCAATTCACTTGGAGTACGGGGCCCCTTAATAATGGAGGTTCTGGCATTGGAGAGGGTGCAGAGAAGAGTCGAATAATTTCTGGAATGAAGGGATTAGCATCTGGTTCTTGGAGTTGAGAATGAGAGGGGACCTTGTAGAAGTATTTTGAAAGTCGAAAGGCCCGAACAGAGTGGATGTGGCAAAGTTGTTTCCCACGATAGGGGTTCCAGGCAAAGAAGGTACAATGTCAGGATTGAAGGGCGCCCTTTAAAGCAGAAGTTCTTCAGCCAGAGGATGGTGAACCTCTGGAATTTGCTGCTACCGGCAGCTGTGGAGTTCATTGGGTGTATTTAAGGCAGAGATCGGCAGGGGATCTGAATATGCAGGACATCAAGGGTTATGGGGAGAAGGCTTGGGGAGAGGGGAACGGCAGAGTGGACTCGATGGGTTGAATGACCTGCCCCTAGATCTTTGTCCCCACGGAGGGCTGTTGAACGAGTTGCTGGCAGAAGCGGGAGAGGTGTAGAGACCAGTGGTTTTCGGCCTTTTTCTTTCCACCCACACACCACTTTAAGTCATCCTTGTGCCATCGGTGCTCTGATCAGTAAGGGGTTGCTTAAGGTGGGATGTGGGTGGAAAGAAAATGTTTGAAACCCACTATTTTAATTATCCCTCATGGTCTCATCATGTGCACCATTTCAGAACTCCCAAAGGAAATGGCCCAATGACCATTTTTCTCAAGCCAAATATTTCAGTAACAATCAGGTCTGGAGCATGGATTCTCAACCTTTCCTTCCCACCTTAAGCAATCCCTTACTAATCACAGAGCCCCGATGGCACAGGGATGGCTTAAAGTGGGGTGTGGGTGGAAGGAAAAAGGTTGAGAACCACTGGGGTGGACTATTTCATCGTTTAAAAGACATTTGGTCAGGTAGCTGGATGGGGGAAGGCTTAGTCATCCTGGAATGGGCTTCGATGGAAATTTTGGTCAGTAGAAACAAGTTGGGCCAAAGAGCCTGTTTTCATTGCAGAGAAGTCCAACTGTATTTGCTGCTAATGTGTCTGGAGGTATATAAATAGAACCTGGATGTACAAGAACAGGAACGAAAGGGGAAAGTGACACAGGTGCAGAATCAGGTTTATTGTCATGAACGTGTCACAAAATTTGTTGTTCTGTAGCAGGGATGTTGTGCGTGACAGGTGCAAAAACAGCCCTAAATTACATTTCCATAAATTCACTATTTAAAAATAACCAATTAGTGTAAAAGAAGAGAAAAAAAAACGAGGTTCGTTGTGCGTTCAGGAATCTGATGGTGGAGGGGAAGAAGCTGGTCCTGGATATTCGTCTTCAGGCTCCTGGACCTTTTCCCCAATGGTAGCAGAGTGAAGAGGGCATGGCCTGGGGGTCCTTGAGGATAAAGGCTGCTTTTTATAAGACACCGCCTCGTGTAGATGTCCTCGATGGAGTGAAGTCTGGTGCCTGTGATGTCGTAGGCGGGGAAAGAGTCTTTGGTGACATGCCAAATCTCCTCCAAAACTCCTCAAGAAGTCTAGCCGCTGGTGAGCTGTCCTCGTGATGGCGTCGGCCTGGAGGCCCCAGGACAGATCTTCAGAGATATTGACACTCAGGAGTTAGACGTTCTTGACCTTCTCAATTGCTGAAGGCCCCCACTCCCCAGTCAATGAGGACTGGTTCATGTTCCCCTGGCTTCCCATCCCTGAAGAACACCATCAGAGGCTCTGATAGCCCAGTGGTTGGAGCGCCGGTCTTGTAAAACCAGGGGTCGCGAGTCCGTTCCTCACTGGGGCCTCATTTCTGTGAGGGGCGCCGGACAAAGTGGCAACTCTCTTACAGTTAAAGAATTTCATGGATGTTACATTCTAAACGTAGGATTACGTGACATTAATGGAACCTTTACCTTGAAGTAAATGCCAGCAGGCATTTTTCCACTGAGGTAGGGGAAGTTCTTCACCCAGAGGGCGAAGGGGGTATGAGATGAGCTGCCAGCTGAGATGGTGAAATGCCGGCTCACTTTTGACATTTACGAAACATTTGGATAGCTATGTTGAAGGGAGGGGTAAGTCCATAGCCCTCCAGACCTGATCCTTTCCTGTTCTCTGCTTGCACCTCGAGGAAGGGCTCAGGCCTGTAACATCAGCCCTACCTCTTTACCTTCGGTGGACGCTGCGAGACCGGTTGGGTTCCTCCAGCATTTTGGTGGGTTTTTACTACAAACACGGTGTCTGTGGACTTCTGTGTTTCACAAGGGAAGGGCGCCATGGACTGCCTGAGGCACAATTATAGTTTGGCACAGACTAGCAGGGCCAAAGGGCATGTTTATATGCTCTCGAGAAGCAAGAAGGGTTTCAGGACTTCATCGTTTAGTTCCGTTCACCACCACTGGTCGTCTGTTAACTCTGGGTTTGAGGGAGCCCGTTCAGTACACTTCCAACTGGGAGTGAAGGGACCCTTGTGATCGTAGTGGAAGAGGGCGACGGTCAACATGGCGCAGGTAACCGAGATCCTGGCGGGGGCCCGCAACCGGAGCTGGCATCCCCGGGGGAGGGGAGGGGCCAGCAGGTGGCGACAGAGGCAAGTGTCCGTGCAAGCAGGTCTGGATGAGTACGTGGTCACAGAGCTTCAGGGCAGACGGGGAGCAGTGAGGGGGACTCCCACAGAGACCCTCCAAAGAGAGAAGAATGTCTTCAGTGTAGGCGTCCTTTGCAGAGGTTTCGCAGTGGAGCAACAGAATGAAGTGAAACCCGAACATCGGCAGGCGCCGATATTGTTGCGGCCTCCCCGACTTTCTCCACTACACTCGGGACTCGGGGAAGATACATGAGCATCTGGAAATCTCCTCCTACACTCTTCTTGCCACCTCTATAGAATCATTGGAACCAAATTCTCAATGGATGCGTAGATGGGAGCCTCTGACAGTTTAAACATCTCAAAGTTAAAATTCCAGATTTATTGTCAGAGCACATACCTGCCATCACGTGACTCTTTGCTGCAGGCCAGACAGAATGACCACATACTGCTAGCACCAAAACTGAAAAAGAGAGAGATGTAAACAACCTGACTGTGCCCTGCAGAAAATAAGTATTCAGTAATCAATAGCATGTAAAGTCAAAGTCTGTAAATGAGTCCCTGGTTGAGTTTGTCGTTGAGGAGTCTGACGGTGGAGGGGTAGCAGCTGTTCCTGAACCTGGTGGTGTGAGTCTTGTGGCCTTGATACCTCTTTCCTGACAGCAGCAGCGAGGACAGAGCACGTGTTGGGTGCGTTGGATCCTTGATGATCACTGCTGCTCTCCGCTTTTCCCGTGTAGACGCTCTCGATGGTGGGGGAGGGTTTTTGCCCGTGATGTCCTGGGCCTGTGTCCAACATCTTTTGCAGGGGTACTGGTGCCCCCCCCACACCAGGCTGTGACGCAGCCGGTCAGTGCACTTCCCACTGCACATAGAACATTACAGCACAGAAGCAGGCCTCTTCCGCACTTCCAGTCTGTGCTGAACCATTTTTCTGCCTAGTCCCACTGAGCCTTCTTTAAACAACGGGACAATATGAGCTGCCCTCCAATCCTCCGGCACCTCACCCACTTTAAATATTTCTGCCAGAGCCCCTCCAGCCTCCCTCAAGGCCCAAGGGAATATCTTGTTGGGCCCTGGGGATTATTCCATCCTTATTTGCAAGCACTTCCTCCTCTTTAGTTGGTGTAGGTCCCACAACCTCACTGCTCGTTTTCCTGACTTCCCACGTCTCTATACCTGTTTCCTGACTGAAAACTGATGAAAAAAAAAAAAAAATCTTTTGGCTCCTTACAGAGATTACCACTCTGATCTTCAAGGGGACTAATTTTGTCCCTTACTGTCCTTTTGCTCTTAATATTCTTGTAGAAACTCTGAGGATTTTCCTTCACATTGTCGCTAAAGCAACCTCATGTCATCTTTGACCCTTCCTGATTTCTTTCTTGAGGTTTTTCTTGCATTTTTTTTATACTCCTCAATTTTTCCCGTGTTGCCTATACCTGTTGTACCCCTCTCTTTTCTTCCAAACCAGATCCCCAATATCCCTCAAAAATCTAGGTTCCCTGTGCCTGCGAACCTCAGCTTTAATCCTAACGGGAACATACAAACTTTGTACTCTCAACATTTCACATCTGTAGAGGTTTCATCCACTTCTTTGGGACCCAGTCTCTCACCCACTGCTGTGTGTTCAGGTTTACATCGTGGAATCACTGGGATATTGTCTTGTTCCCACAGGAGTTAACGGAGCAGGAGTCATTTGGGGATCTCAATCCCACTGGGTCAAATCTCGATAAATCCAAATCACTGTCAAAGAGCAGCAAATCGGAGACTCAGATCTCTGCTTCTCCCAGGTCAGTGGATGGGTCCCACACACACTGACCCTCACTGGGGGATGGGTCCCACACACACTGACCCTCACTGGGGGATGGGTCCCACACACACTGACCCTCACTGGGGGATGGGTCCCACACACACTGACCCTCACTGGGGGATGGGCCTACACACACTGACCCTCACTGGGGGGACAGGTCCCATACACACTGACCCTCACTGGGGGGATGGGTCCCACACACACTGACCCTCACTGGGGGATGGGTCCCACACACACTGACCCTCACTGGGGGATGGGTCCCACACACACTGACCCTCACTGGGGGATGGGTCCCACACACACTGACCCTCACTGGGGGGACAGGTCCCATACACACTGACCCTCACTGGGGGGATGGGTCCCATACTGACACTCACTGGGAGGGGGAGCGTGTCTCCCACACACTGACCCTCACTGGGGGGATGAGTCTCACCCACTCTGACCCTCACTGTGGGTGGGGGGAATCCAACACACACTGACCCTCACTGGGAAATTGTTGACGGGTGTCTGTGATGTGCTTTTCAGTAAAGCCGAGGTTTCCCACACTCCAAAGCACAGGAGAACTCCACTAAAGGATCGGCATATGTCACGGGCACTGAACGACAGGACCAACAGCTCTGACAGTGAGCGGTCTCCAGAACTCAGCATCCAGGTGAGTGGGTGGGGTACCCGTGTGACTGGGAGTCCTGGGTTCTCGCCAGTACCCCACGTTCCGACGGAGTCTGCCCCTACTTGACGCTCCGTTCCTCCCCCCCAGGTCCCTCGTAAGGTTGTGTACGATCAGCTGAACCAGATCCTGTTGGCGTCGGAGAGCAGTGTGCCGGAGACGGTGGTCATGGTCAGCACCGTGGACTGGCAAGGGCAGGTACATCTGGGGTACCTCTTCACCTTGACGCAGAGCTGGGGGATGCATGCTCCCTCCACCTTCTCCTTCCTCCTCCCCCTTCTCCTCCCCTTCTCCCTCCCCCTTCCCCTTCTCCCTCCCCCTTCCCCTTCTCCCTCCCCCTTCCCCTTCTCCCTTCCCCTTCTCCCTTCCCCTTCTCCCTTCCCCTTCTCCCTCCCCCTTCTCCCTCCCCTTGCCCCTTCAACCTCTCCTTCCCCTTCTCCCTCCCCTTCTCCCTCCCCCTTCTCCCTCCCCCTTCTCCCTCTCCCTTCTCCCTCCCCCTTCTCCCTCCCCCTTCTCCCTCCCCCTTCTCCCTCCCCCTTCTCCCTCCCCTTCCCCCTTCAACCTCTCCTTCCCCTTCTCCCTCCCCAATCCTCTCCACTCCTCTTCCCTACTCCCCTCTCCACCTCCCTCCTTTCCCCACTCCCCTTCTCCCTTCCCCTTCCCCTGCACCTCCTCCCTTCCCCCTCCCTTCTTTCCCCACTCCCCTTCCCCTGCACCTCCTCTCCTTCCCTCCTCCACCTCCCTCCCTAACCCACTCCACTTCCCTCCCTTCCCCTCTCCACCTCCCTCCCTCTCCCTCACGGTCTGACCTCTCCTCTTCTCCCTCAGTACGTGTCTGAGCTGCTCCTGGAGCAGAAGCAGGCTGTTGTGTGCACGTGCTCCATGATCGAGGTGCAGACCTCCCTTTCTGCCATCCTATCCCGGATTCAGCGCTAGTGAGTACATTTTGTCCGAACATTTATTACTTGGGGTCCCCCCGAGCTTCTTTCCTCCATCCCAGTCAGGCAGGAGAAGGCCCATAATCCAGGCCAGAATTCCTAGCCCAGTGCTCCAGGTTTCAGAATGTGGTGAGGGTTTGGGTCCTGGAGGGGTCTGACCCGTCGGAGGGAGCTCGGCCCCGTGGGAGGGGCAGTCCTAGAAGGAGCTCAGCCCCATGGGAAGGTCGGACCTAGAAGGAGCTCGACCCCGTGGGAGGGACAGTCCTAGAAGGAGCTCAGCCCTGTGGGAGGAGCGGTCCTAGAGGGAGCTCGGCCCCGTGGGAGGGGCGGTCCTAGAGGGAGCTCGGTCCCGTGGGAGGGGCGGTCCTGGAGGGAGCTCAGCCTCATGGGAGGGGCAGTCCTAGAGGAAGCTCGGCCCCGTGGGAGGGGCGGTCCTAGAGGGAGCTCAGCCCCTTGGGAGGGACGGTGCTAGAGGGAGCTCCGTCCTGAAGGAAACTCTGCCCTTTGGGAGGGATGGCCCGTGAGAGAATTCTGCTAGGTGGGAGGTTGGGCCCTGAGGGTGCTCCCCACTCTCAGTGGGCCACTGGTGAGGGAGCTCCCCACTTTATAAGGAGTGTCCCCCAACGAAGTGTCAGAGTCACCCAATCCCCCAGACAAGATGCTAAATCAAATCTTCTGTCTTGGGTGGGTTTGGATGCTCTTGGGCATTTAAGCCAGGCTGGAGGTCCCCACACCTGCTCTGCTGATTCCACGTCTCCCTTCCTCTCCCGCCAGCTGCAACTGCAATGCCCAGATGCCCCGTCCGGTGAAGGTGGCCGCCATCGGGGGACAGAGCTACCTTGCTGCCATCTTGCGCTTCTTTGTGGACCAGCTCGCCAACAAGACCTCGGACTGGCTCAACTACCTACGAATCCTCGTGGTCCCGCTGGGTAGGAGTCAGATTTATTGTTATGTGATCGAGATGGTGCAACATCTCATGGAGTTTGCTTTTGACAAGCATGGGGAACGAGAGCCCCCAGGCGACTGGATTCTCCCGCAGCCACACAGAGTCCAGCCTGAACCATCGGCAACCCGCGTTCCCAATCTGGACTTCCAGAACGATTAGGCGCCCTCTCCAATACCTGATACACCTACCACCAGTTCTCGAGCCGGTCTCCAAGCAGTCCGCCGCCTGGCGCGAATCCCTCCGCCCAGTGGCCCGCGCAGTTCCCTCACCTCGAGTCGCCAGCCACCCACCCCCTGTGTGTTTCTTCAGCCGCCTTGCTGGTCCGCCGCCGTGGTTGCCTTCTCTGCTTCTCCTTCTCAAATAGTGGGGTGAGTCCTCTGTTTTCTGCTGCCCTGTGCCAGTCCTCCACTTCCCCCTTGTGGCCGTTGCCGATCAAGGCGGCGCCATCTTGGGTGTAGTCCCCAGGATGGCAGAATTTTTAAATGAAGCCACTGTTGCCCTCCATTATTCGGCTGTTTAAAGCCAGAGGGTCCAGCCAGGGGATTTGCAGTCCGGGGCTGTCAGCGGCAAGATTTTGTTTTAAATCAGGAGATTCGGTACAGTGTCAGGCCACGCCACCCAAACTTATCAATTAACCGACCGACCCCATACGCCTTTGAGATGCGGGAAGAAACTGGAGGAAACCCCACGCAGACACGGGGAGAACGTGCAAAGTCCTCACAGACAGCACCAGATTTGAACCCCGGTTGCTGGTGCCGTAAGAACATTGTGCCTTTTAAGGGGCGGCAGGGTTAGTGCCACGCCGTTACAGCGGTCAGGGTTCAAATCCCGCGCTGCCCTTTCTTTTTCAAATTTTATTTATTAATCAAAATAAATCATACAATCAAAATACATAATATCCATCCCATATAATCTCCCCCTAAACCCCCCCCCCTCTAAACTACCCCAAAAGAAAGAAAGAAGAAAATAGAGGAGATCAACTTACATAACAACCTTCAACTATCGACATGGTTTAGTGGAAACCCAACAATTTGTGGGGGGGAAAAAAACTGATTACAAATTCAATCTCGTATGCGGGCTCCAGACTTTAATGTAGAAAGGATCTTTGTTATGTAAATTATACGTCATCTTTTCCAATGTGATAGAAGACCTCATTTCCAAACGCCACTGTTGAACACTCAAATCATTTTTCCAAGTAACCACCAAAGATTTTCTTGCCATGGCTAAAGCCAGTCTCAAAAATGGCAATTTGGGACATGTCTAATTTTAATTCCAAACTCAGTTTCTAAATCTAATCCATCAAAAATGCTAAGCGAAATTTTAAACTTAAATAAAGCTTCTAAAAGTTCCTTAATTCTATTCCAGAAAGGTCGCTTTGTCTCACGTGACCAAGTAGAGTGCAGGAAAGAGCCAACCTGCTAAAACATAAATCAGAAGAAATAAATAAACTTATATTTCCTTAACTTTTCAGGATTTTAAAAATAACTGATGTATAAAGTTATAAAGAACCAATCTATACCTTACGTTTACAATTTTAGTCAAACTGTCCTCACATATAATCATCCTGAGAAATAATTTTCGATGAATCTTTTTCCCATTTTAATTTAGATTTATAAATATCCGGCTTAAGCATTTCATTCTGTAATAAAGCGTACATCTCTGATATAAATCCCTTCTTATCCCCTTCAGTAAGTAAACTCTCAAATTTAGACTGCCTAGGTAACCGTAACGTACGCTTAAAATTATCCAACAGCAAGGCTCTGACCTGATAATAAGTCAACAGGGTATTTGAAGAAATTCCATATATCTCTTTCATTCTTTGAAACGAAATAAAATACCTGGCCTCATAACAATACAGGTACACAATTCTGTATATGGACATCTGAAATCCAGAAAGCTCAAAAAACTGGCAAGTGGGGAGAGAGAGGGCAGTGCAAGTCGGGCAGTCGAAGGGGGGAGACCGGCAGAGCGAGTCAGGCGGTCGAGGGGTGGAGATCGGCAGCGTGAGTCAGGCAGGCAAGAGACTGGCAGCGTGAGCCGGGCGAGCAGGTGAGGGGGGGGTGGAGACGGCAGCGCGATTGGAAGGGGGGTGGGGGTGCATATGGCAGCACAATTTGAGTGGGCTTAAATCTGGCTTTCCAAAATCTGGAAAAATCCGAAATTAGGAACACACTGTCCCCCAAGGGTTCCAGATAAAGGATTGTGTACCTGTACCACTTAATTCCTTTCTGTTCCCACAAAATTCCCACGCTATCTGTAAGGAGTTTGCACGTTTCCACCCCCAATCCCCCCATGTTTGCATGGGTTTCCCCCCTACTGTTCGAAAAATACCGGGGGGTTGTAGGCCAATTGGATGTGATTGGGCTGGAAGGGCCTGTTACTGCACTGTGCGTTTAAATTTTTTAAAAATTGAAATTTAAAAAAAAAATGTAAGTATTTCCCCTCTCACCCCAGATGCCCACTAGCTTCAGATTCTCCCACGACCTGGGGAAAAAAAATTTGGACAATTTCCCTTTCTCCTTAACTATCTTAGAAGCCTTTATTAGGTTAGCTCCTCAACCAACAACACCAGAGTTTTAAAAACCTGCCATTCTCTCCATATAACCGGAGCCCTCCAGTTCTGGAAATGTCCTTGTGTATCTTTTGTGCGCCCCTTTGGTTTGGTGACTTCCATTGGATAAACTAGGGCTGGTGGGGATACAAACCAGAGAACATGGGTTAAAGGGGAAAGGTTTTTTGGTGGGGGGGGGGAACTTCTTCACATGGAGAGTGGTGGGGGTGTGGAATGAACTGAGGTGGTGAACGCGGTCTTAGTTTTAACGTTTAAGAAGAGTTTAGATGGAAAGGGTATGGGCATAGGTCAGAGGCAAAATAGTCTATCACAGACTAGAAGGGCTGAAGGTGCCTGTTTCTGTGCTGTAATGTTCTTTGGTTTACTTTGTTCTGCAGCAATAAATACTATCTCACTATCTTTCTACTGCATGACAGAAGACTTGATTGAACCTGAGGTGGCAGAACAGGACGTATGTGGGGATACAACGTGCCTTGGGGTGTAGTAGGCAGATGCTCCTAATTCTGCCCCTCCTTTCTCTTCCAGGGTTTCACCCTGTGGCTAAGTACATGGCCTCGCTGGACAGCAGGTACAACACCCTGTTCCTGGACTCTGCCTGGACTGAGCTGTTTGGCAAGTCGGAGCCGCCCACCGTAGGTAGGATCGTGCTGGGGAGCGGGGAGGTCTGATCTTGGGACCCTCTCACCACTCGGCGAGTTCTTCTTTCCCTGGGGAATACCCCTCCCAGCTCGGGGTAGAGCCCATGTCGTTCACCATGAATCCCCCCCGGCCCAAATCAACCTCCCCTCTCAGATGTGGCCGTCACGGTTAATAGGAGACGAACCTGTGTGGGTAGAGCATCAGCTGATGGGCAGGCAGCGGAGCGTTGCAATACAAGGATCTGATTGGCTGACAGTTGCTGGTGGTGTCCACAGGGGTCAGGGCCACTTCTTTATACGCTGTGTATTAATGACTTGGATTACGGAACGAATGGCTTCGGGGCCAAGTTTGCAGACGATACAAAGGTCGGCGGAGGAGCGGTTCGTGTTGAGGAAACACAGAGACTGCAGATGTACTTGGACAGATGAGGAGAAGGGGGCAGAGAAGCGGCAAATGAAACGGAGAGTGGGCGGTCATGCACTTTGGTAGAAAAAAATAACTGGGCAGACTGATTTCTAAATGGGGAGAAAATCGAAAATCCCCAGATGCAAAGGGAGGCGGGATCCTTGTGCAGGATGGGCTGGAGGGAAACATGCAGGTTGAGTTGGGGGTGAAGGAGGCAAATGCGATGCTGGTGTTTTTTACAACCATATAACCACTTACAGCACAGAACAGGCCAGTTCGGCCCTACTAGTCCATGCCGTAACAAATTCCCACCCTCCTAGTCCCACTGACCAGCACCCGGTCCATACCCCTCCAGTCCTCTCCTATCCATGTAACTATCTAGTCTTTCCTTAAATGTAACCAATGATCCCGCCTCGACCACGTCTGTCGGAAGCTCATTCCACATCCCAACCACCCTTTGCATCAAGAAATTTCCCCTCGTGTTCCCCTTATAATTTTCCCCCTTCAATCTTAAACCATGCCCTCTAGTTTGAATCTCCCCCACTCTTAATTGAAAAAGCCTATCCACGTTTACTCTGTCTGTCCCTTTTAAAATCTTAAACACCTCTATCAAGTCCCCTCTCAATCTTTTACGCTCCAGAGAAAAAAGCCTCAGTCTGCAGAACCTTTCCCTGTAACTCAAACCTTGAAATCCTGTCAACGTTCCCGTGAACCTTCTCTGCACTCTCTCTATTTTGTTTATATCTTTCCTATAATTTGGTGACCAAAACTGTACACAGTACTCTAAATTTGGCCTCACCAATGCCTTGTACAATTTCATCATAACCTCCCTACTCTTGAATTCAATACTCCGATTTATGAAGGCCAACATTCCAAATGCCTTCTTCACCACACCATCTACCTGAGTATCAGCCTTGAGGGTACTATTTACCACAACTCCTAAATCCCTTTGTTGCTCTGCACATCTCAATAGCCTCCCATTTAACCAGAATAGAATATTACTGTTACTGTGCTGTATGTCTAAATTTTAAATAAATGAATAGAAAATCTGCAGATGCCACGACTGTAATGAAAACACAGTAAATGCTGGAGGGACTCGGCTGGTCTCACAGTGTCTATAGGAGGAAAAGATCTATCACCAGTATTTTGGGCCTGAGCCCTTCATCAAATACCTCAGGCCTGAAACACCGGTGATAGATCTTTCCCACCTATGCCTGCTGTGAGACCGGCCAAGCTCCTCCAGCGTTAACTGCGTCTTTACAATGAAAACTTTGGTCTGTTTGTCAAATGTGATTTCCCTCTCATACATCCAAGCTGACCTGTTTGATTCTGTGGATCTTTTCTTGCCTCTATTAGATGCTTTGGACGTGGTGGGGCGAATTATGCAGTACATTACTGGTGCACAGGTGTCTCACCAGCTGCCGATCGCTGAGGCCATGCTGACCTGCAAGTACAAGAGGTAACAACACGCAGCTTCTCTGTCCCTGTGTACTGCTGCCTGCTGGGCTCCGCTTTCTAACACGTTGCCTCCTTCTCCTCAGTCATGAAGATGATTCGTATCAGAAGTTTATCCCGTTTATTGGTGTGAGTACCTCATCTGCTGACGTAACCCAAAATCCTGTCTCCATCGTTCAGTCTCTCTCCTCTCCCTCTCTTTTATATATATACACACACACACACACACACACACACACACACACACACATATATAAAGACATAAGAAATAGGAGCAGGAGGCGGCCATTCGGCCCATTGAGCCTGCTCTGCCATTCAATGTGATCACGGCTGATCTGATGACAAACTCATCTCCACTGTCCTGCCTTTTCCCCATATCCCTGAATACCTCTACAATGTAAAAATCCATCCAACATCTATCTATAAATCTATCAATTTACACACACACACACACACACACACACACACACACACACACACACACACACACACACACACACAGTCTCTTGTGGACTCTGTGTGTGTCTCTTGTGCGCAGTTTGCACATCTCTCTTGCAACTCATACAATCTCCACTCATCCACTCTCTCACTCTCTCTCTCTCTCTAAAGTACACACACTGCCTGTGTCTCTTGCACATGCCCTCATGAACACGTACTGCCTCACACATGGCTCCCTGAGTTTCTTTCCATGTGATTAGAGATTAAAATAGTTTAGAAAAGCCAATGGTTTAGAAAATGTTGTTTATTCCACAGGTGGTGAAAGTTGGGATCATCGAGCCATGCCCTGTCACTTCAGGTACTGATATTTCTGGGTTATTCTCCCACTGTCTCCCTGTTCCTGTCACTTCCCTACGTATCCTTCAGTCCCAGGGCTTTACACCTTAAACTTGCATCCTCCTCTCTCTCTCTCTCTCTCCCTCCCTCTCTCACTCCCCCTCATCCTCTCTCTCTCCCCCTCCCCTCTCTGTCCCTTTCCCCTCCCTCCCTCCCTCTCTGTCCCTTTCCCCTCCCTCCCTCTCTCTCTCCCCCTTCCCTCTCTCACGCTCTCCCCTGCTCCTGTGCTGATCGCCGGTGAGGATGGGACATTGTTTCTAATTGGTACTGACTGTGGTCTCCGATGAGGAGGGCAAGGATCCAGTTGTAGAGTGAGGTGCAGGGGCCCAGGGTTTGGAGCTTGTTGATCAGCTCTGAGGGAACAATGGTGTTGAAGGCCGAGCTGTGATTGACGAGAACCAGCCTGACAGACGAGTTATCATGGTCTAGGTGATCCAGAGCTGGGTGGAGGGCCAGCGAAATTGCGTCTCCAGTGGAGAGATTGTGGGGGAAGACAAATTGCTGTGGGTCCAAGATATGGATTAATTCTGCCCACAGCCAAGGTCTCCAAAGTCACCAGTGTGACTGGGCGATCGTCGTTGAGGCAGTTCACGCTGCTCTTCTTGGGTGCCGGTGGCAGGGGGTGGGGAGGGGGTCAGTGACGTTGGAGCTCACAAGAGCGCGTCTCCAGGCACCTTGTGAGGCGTCTCCGGGCACCTCGTGGCATGTCTCCAGGCACCTTGTAGGGTGTCTCTGGACATCTCCCTGTCGCTGTTTTTGGTGGGCTCCAGCACCTAATAGATTATCGGTGCACCCCTGGTCGATGCCCTTTTAAAGCAGGTGGGAACCTCTGTCCAGCCTCCACAGTGTGTTGAAGCTGAGCGGGAGCATCTCTGAGTCTCATTATTTCTCTCTCTCTCTTCCCCCCCCCCCCACCCCCCAGCATCTGCTGAGCCAGAGGACGCAGTGGCAGCTGTGAGTTTCGTCCCCTCTACGTCCCCTCCCCACAGCGCCAGCTCCGCCCACGTCAAAGAAGCTTTGTCCACACCCCCCTCCTCCCCCTCCATGAGTGGCAGCCTCTCCTCAACGAGGTGAGCGCGAGTGAGTGGGCCTCCGCGGGGTGGGAAGGGAAACATTCAGCGGGTTCAATAAACGATGACTCTGGACCCAGGAAGGATCTTTATTAAAAGACATGCAAAGGGATGGCACCAGGGATAACGCCCGCTCGTACCCTTGATCACACAGCACCGTATAATCAGTCACGACCGATACCAGCAACTGTGCACAGACTGATAACAACCAAGGATTACACTACCCACCGTTCTTTGTCTAACATGGGCTCGGCTCCACTGCTGTCTAACAGCCCCCATCCCTGTGTTGTGCACCCCTTACCGACGACTCCTCCAGTGTGTCCACAATTGGCGACCTGGAGTGGAGCAGGGTTCGTCAGGGCTGAAGGGCAAAGGAGGAAGATCTGCTCCACGTGATGGGCCTAATATAGTGCAGGGAGCTGAAAGGTCCGGCCCAGGTAATCACTGGGTGATTAAAGGGGGCCAATGGGTGGGTGGAGTCCAACCTTGATTGGCAAGTGACGTGACTTCTGACCAGGTACCAGACGGAGGTAACATGACCCTCCTCCATCCACATTTCCACCAGGTTCCAGGCAGAGAGGTCAAGTGACCTTCCACCATCCACATGACACCCTTTATCCCCCCACCCCCTGGGAGCTGGTTTGGGGATCGGGAGGATGGGAGGTGCATCCATAGGCCGTTGGCCTATTGAGGTCACTGGTGTTGATTTTGCAGTGCGGGCAGCGGGGAAGCCATGGGCCTGCAGGTGGACTACTGGCTCTCCCAGTCTGTGGAGCGGCGGAAGGAAGGGGAGCGGCGGGACGCCAATGCGAAGAATACGCTGAAGAGTGCCTTCCGCTCGGTGCAGGTCAGCCGGCTGCCAAACGGCGGGGAGGTCGCGCTCTCCGCTACCATGTCCATGACCGTGGTCACCAAAGAAAAGAACAAAAAAGGTATGTTTTTGGAGGGTGGGAGGAAACCGGAGCACCCGGTGGAAACCCACTCAGACACAGGGAGATCGTACAAATTCCTTGCAGACAGCGCAGGATTTGAACCCAGGGTCTCTGGAGCTGTAACAGCATTGTGTGAACCACCACGCTAACTGTGCCATTGCTTTACAGCGGCTGATTAACCCGAGTCCTCAGGAAGTGGGAAAAATGCGCATGTTCACAGGGAGAAGGTACAGGCTCTGCACGCAGACACTGCCCATGGCCAGGATCGAGCCTGGAGCTGTGCGGTGTGAGTCCTGCAGTCAGCGAAGTGGTTCAAGTGACGCTCTTACAAAGTCGGCGTCCCGGGTTTCAAATCATGCGCTCTCTGTAAGGAGGTTGTGCTTTCCCCCCCTCCCCGACCTATGCAGGCTTTCCCTGGGGTGGGGGGGGCGGGGGGGGAAGCGTCTCTGGTATGCTCTGAATGGTGGGAGGAAACCTGAGCTCCCCGGAGGAAAACCCATGCAGACACAGGGAGAGCATACAAGCTCCTCACAGGCAGTGCGGGATTCGAACCTGGGCACTGTAAAGGCATTGCACCGACCATGCCGCCCATGATTATACCTCGATGGAGGCCTCAGGCCCGAAACCCTGGTTATGTATCTTTATCTTTGCAAAATATAGCACACTGCACTCTTTCAATCTTATTGATGATCCTTCCTGACCTTTGGGCTGCTGTGACCCCTCTCCCCTTCTTCTTTATACTCGGGTAAACCACCATCCCGGAGCAAGGCAGAGTGTGGAAGAGGTGGGCGATGGAGGTTTGGGAGAGCAGAGGGTACTTAACGTTATATTGTTTGCAGTGGCCACGATATTCTTAAGCAAGAGGCCAAAGGATAAGGAACTGGACTCGAAGAGTCAGATCATCGAAGGGATCAGTCGCCTGATCTGCTCCGCGAAGCAGCAGCACCAGAGCATGTTGACAGGTTAGGACTCTGCAGGCTTGGGACCCCCCTTGTCCATGCTGTGCATCGGGTCTGAGTTCCGGGTGGGGGTGGGGGTTCGACTTTTCCCAAAAAAAGAACCCTCATCCCTGTTCGGGCAGAAAGTCCCTCCACCAGAGCCCGATGCCTCTGCAGTCCAGAGAGGTCAGGGGCGTTCTCTACGTCAGAGGGACTGGTCGCAGACTGGGGGAATCGCTTCGCCCATGCCTCCTCTCCGTCCGCAACAACAGCCACCTCCCGTTAACACTGCTTGATGTTACTTAAATGTAAATACCGTGCTCCGCCACAGAGAAGAACGACAGAACAAAACATTTCTAGCAAAAAAAAAACAAATGTAAATCACTGCAGAACACCAGCAGAACAACAAAAGGAAATATTGTGGGGTCCCCCAATCAAATCTTTATTATATTATAATTTAAATGTTCATTACAAGGCTGGCAATCACTTGCTATGCTGACAAACCTCGAGCCTTGGGCCTCGCAGATTTGAAAATTCAGTGATCACCAGTCTCCATGGCGCCTGCTGTCCCCAAGATACAAACCAACACCCCCTCCTTTCTCACCGCCCCCCCTCCTTGGGTCTTTCCACTGCCCTGAGTGGAGTGTCACCACCCGCTTTGGGAATGGCTGGCTTAAACCCATCAAGGCTGCCAGTATATCGAGTGCCCCTCCCCGTGCAATAAACCAGCTGCGTCCACTTCACTTGTTGGCAAGGGTGGTATATAGCATCCTGACCTTGACCTTGCAGAGGGAGACTAAGACAGCAGCTCTCGGACACCTCCTTCCGACCTCTGGATCATGACCCTACCTGTGAATGTCAGGCCACCGGTTCCCCTGTCATCGCGGATCTCATTAGTTCAGGAGATCTACCCTCCACAGCCTCCCACCCTTTCTGCCCATTTATATCCCTTTCCCAAGAACCACCAGCAGGACCAGGCTTCAGATTTATTATTAGAGTGCTTACATGGCATCACATACAACCCTGAGATTCTTTTTCCTGGGAAAAAACTACTGTAAACAAACTGCAATACAGAGAGAATTTTTAAAAAATCAATAATGTGCAAAGGAAGAGTCCGTAAATGAGGCCTTGATTGAGTTTGTCCTTGATGATCGCAGCGTTCTTTGTAGATGTTCTCGACGGTGGGGAGGGTTTTACCTGTGAGGTCCTGGGCTGTGTCCACTACCTTTTGCAGGGCATTACGCTCAGGGGTATTGGTGTCCCTGTACCAGACCGTGATGCAGCCGGTCAGCGCTCTTTCCACCACACCTCTAGAAATTTCCGATGTGATACTGAACCTCTGCAAACTCCTGAGGAAGTCAAGGCGCTGATGTGCTTTCTTTACGAGGCCATTGGTGTTTTGGGTCCAGAAAAGATCCTCTGAGATAGTGACTCCCAAGAACTGTAATGTGCTTACCCTCCCCACCTCTGATCCCCCAATGATCACTGGGTCGTCCACCTCTGGTTTTCCCTTCCTGAATTCAACAATCAGCACCTTGGTTTTGGTAACTGAGTGTGAGGTTGTTGTTGGTGCACCGTCTGGCCAAGTTTTCAGTCTCCCTCCTGTATACTGACTCATCCCCCCCCTCCCCCTTTTTATACAACCCACTCCTGTAGTATCGTCAGTGAATTGTGGATGGTGTTGTCGTTCCAAGCCCCACAGTCATGGGTGCGCAGCAAGTAGGGCAGGGGGTAAGAACACAACCCTGCAGTGCTCCGATATGGAGATTGTGGTGAACTTCTTACCAATCCTCACTGACTGTGGTTTGGATGTGAGGAGATCCAGGATCCAATTACACGGGGGAGCGAGTTGAGGCGCAGGTCTTGGGGTGAGGTGAGCTGGGACAGGGCGGAAAGTCATTGATGGCCATGTCCCTTCTGCCTTGCAGTCTCCATTGATGGGCTGGATTGGAACGATGTGAAGTTTTTCCAGCTGGCAGCTCAGTGGCCGACACACGTGAAGCACTTCCCTATCGGAATCTTCTCCTACACCAAGTCCGGCTGCTAGCTCGTTGGAGAAAGAATGGCCAGAAGCGAGGTCAGGACGGACGTCTGCTCTGCAAACCCTCGGCTGCCAGGAGAACGCATCCCGACCGGAAATGCTGAAACCAGACTCTGAGCTGCCACGGAGCTGGCGAGCTGAGTTGGGGGGCAGCCTTTATACCTGCCGTATGTCTGTGTCAGGGTCTGTCTGTTTATGTGGTCGCCCGTCCTGTGTCTGTGATTGTCCTCTCTGTGTCTGTGATTGCCTCATCTCTATTGCCTATACACGCACTGCCTGAATGCCGGACACCATCCAGATGTGTATGTGATGTTTCCCAAGCCCGAGTCACTCTCACTCTTGATGCCTTGAAAGGTAGCTTGGGTTAAGGTGTAACGGATTGAGGGTGTCCTTCCACCTGACCTAGTTTCTTCAGTGCCAAAGGGCTGGAACTAAGGGGAAGAATGGTTAGCGTGATGCCATTCGACCCACATTCGAATCCCATGCTCTCCCCGTGTCTGCGTGGGTTTTCCCTGGGGGCTCTGGTTTCCTCCCAACGTTCAAAACGTACAGGGTTTGTCAGTTAATTGGGCAGCAGGAGCTCGTGGGCTGAAAGGGGCTGTTGCTGTGCTGTATGTTTAAATTTAAAACATCCATTCCCTGGGAGTGTGTGATGGGACGGTGTGGAGGGAGCTTTATTCTGGAATCAAGCCTTGCCCTGGGAGTTTGTGATGGGACGATGTGGAGGGAGCTTTATTCTGGAATCAAGCCTTGCCCTGGGAGTTTGTGATGGGATGGTGTGGAGGGAGCTTTATTCTGGAATCAAGCCCTGCCCTGGGAGTGTGTGATGGGACGGTGTGGAGGGAGCTTTATTCTGGAACCAAGCCCTGCCCCGGGAGTGTGTGATGGGACAGTGTGGAGGGAGCTTTATTCTGGAACCAAGTCCTGCCCTGGGAGTGTGTGATGGGACGGTGTGGAGGGAGCTTTATTCTGGAATCAAGCCTTGCCCTGGGAGTGTGTGATGGGACGGTGTGGAGGGAGCTTTATTCTGGAATCAAGCCTTGCCCTGGGAGTGTGTGATGGGACGGTGTGGAGGGAGCTTTATTCTGGAACCAAGCCCTGCCCTGGGAGTGTGTGATGGGACGGTGTGGAGGGAGCTTTATTCTGGAACCAAGCCCTGCCCTGGGAGTGTGTGATGGGACGGTGTGGAGGGAGCTTTATTCTGGAATCAAGCCTTGCCCTGGGAGTGTGTGATGGGACAGTGTGGAGGGAGCTTTATTCTGGAATCAAGCCTTGCCCTGGGAGTGTGTGATGGGACGGTGTGGAGGGAGCTTTATTCTGGAACCAAGCCCCGGCCTGGGAGTGTGTGATGGGACGGTGTGGAGGGAGCTTTATTCTGGAATCAAGCCTTGCCCTGGGAGTTTGTGATGGGATGGTGTGGAGGGAGCTTTATTCTGGAATCAAGTCTTGCCCTGGGAGTTTGTGATGTGACGGTGTGGAGGGAGCTTTATTCTGGAACCAAGCCCTGCCCTGGGAGTGTGTGATGGGACGGTGTGGAGGGAGCTTTATTCTGGAATCAAGCCTTGCCAGGGAGTTTGTGATGGGACGGTGTGGAGGGAGCTTTATTCTGGAACTAACCCATGCCCTGGGAGTGTGTGATGGGACGATGTGGAGGGAGCTTTATTCTGGAACTAAGCCCTGGCCTGGGAGTGTGTGATGGGACGGTGTAGAGGGAGATTTATTCTGAATCTACCCATGGTGAACCTATTGCAAAAGGTAAAGTGTTTGTCTGTCTACCGTGTGTGTGCATGTATGTGTGGTGGGAGAGCAGCGGAACAGATGTGGAGGTAAGGAATGAGTAAATCCTGAGCACCGATTGGCCTTGTCAGGCAAAGCCCTCCCTCACACCCTCCCCCTGCTTCCTTCTGAACCCATAGTCTCATGTTACTGGGAAACAGCGTGCTCTGTGTTGTAAATAGTGAGTGTTGTCCTTGTCGTTTTGAGCATGCATGGCACCAGCCTTGCGTCAGATCCCGACACGTGGAGAAAACAGAGTGTTGGGCATTGTTTTCAGGACCACTGGAAGGGGGAGAAGGAGGTGCCCAAACGCAGCAGGTCTCCTACAGAGCGATAGCCTGGGTCAACCCTTGGCCTGGGTTCGGTCGCCAATTGCAGTGGTGAGCCAGGTAAGCCAAGCCCTTGGCCCTATGATGAGAAGTCATGTAGCCCCCTTTGATTCTTGGGCCTGTGCCTGAACTCCTGCAAATGGGAATGTAATTTTAAAGAAAACTAATGTATATAAATTGCCTCAAAGTCGGAGAGCACCCATACAAAGCCCTCCTTAATGTTTGGGACAAAGACCCTATTTTCCCATTATTTGCCCCTCTGCTCCACAGTTTCAAATTTGTCATCAAACAATTAAAGTGCACATTCCAGATTTTATCCAAGGTTATTTGTAGACATCTTGGTTTGACCATGTAGAAATCACAGCCATTTTTACACATCGTCTCCTCGTTTCAGGGCACCATAATGTTTGGGACATTTGGCTCCCCAGGTGTTTGTGAGTACTCAGGTGTGTTTAAATGCTTCATAGGTACAGGTAGGAGAGAGCCGGGCTGGCTTCAAAGCTTCTGATCACCTTTGGAGTCTGTAGTTTTCAACACGAGGACCGGAGTTGGGCCAGTGAAAATCAAAGAAGCTATTATGAGGTTGAAACACAAGAATAGAACAGCGAGAGACATCGCCCAAACCTTAGGACAACCAGAATTTGGGGCATCATCAAGAATAAAGAGCGTCCTGGTGAGCTCAGTCATCACAAAGGGACTGGTCGCCAAGGAAGACCCCCCCTCACCCACTGCTGATGACAGAAGATTTCTCATCATAATCCCAACTGCCCGTCCAACAGATCAGAAACCCTCTTCAGGAGGCAGGTGTAGATGTGTCATCGACCACTGTCCGCAGAAAACTTCACAAACAGAAATAGAGAGGTTACACTGCAGGATGACCCTTTGGCCCCTTCTAGTCTGTGCCGAACCATTTTTTTTTTGCCCAGTCCCATTGGCCTGCACCCAGTCCATACCCCTCCCATCCATGGACCTACCCTGAAATGAGGTTGTTTAAAAAGCGCTGTGATTTCTACATGATCAAACCAAGATGTCTACAAATAACCTTGAATAAAATCTGGAATGTGCACTTTAATTCCATGTGAATTGTTTGATGACAAATTTGAAACTGTGGAGCAGAGGGGCAAATAATGAGAAAAAGGGGTCTTTGCCCCAAACATCATGGAGGGTGCTGCACGTTAACCAATAATAGTGTGCTTTGCCTTCACTCTGGCGTTCAGCCAGGCAAGGACAACTGCTGGTGTTCTCTGGACATTTTCTGTCTGTGATATGCAGAGGTTTACCCATGAGGCTTCTTACAGCCATCCTGATGTTGAATGACCACCCACACCCCCCCACCACCCCCGGATGACCAAAGCTCTGCTGTCTGCACCGCAAAAGAAAGTCTTGGTGCGGAGGGGCAGATGGGTGTGGGGGGAGAAGAATTGCTTTGTCTTCCTACCCACGCTGCAGTGGGACCCCTATGGCCTCAGGCCAACCCGCACACCAGTCGGACATTACAGAGCAGTGCTGGCCTCCAAGCACATTCCAGTACATCACGTCCCTGCTGGCTGTTGGAAAGAGTGCTCCCCACAAGCCTCACTCCCCACAGTTTCTCCTATATTTATTGAGTTCCATTTTGTACATTTCCATTCAATGTGCTTCCATTCTCCCTTGCATTACTCGGGGATAGCATACAAATGTATCTGTGATTATTTTCCCTTGTGCTCTGTCTGTCCTTGCCTCTGTTGAGCTGTTAACAGCAGGTCTGTTATTTGTTCGGAGAGACTGTGTGTGACGTGTTCCTTCAGTGAGAATCTCTGTTCTATGTTTTTTGCTTCATTATACAAAGTATTACAATTTTTTTTCTATCCAAATAAAACCCTGCCGATATGAAAGACCACTGCGTCACGATTCTGTCTCCGGGGTCGTGGAAGGTTGCAGAAGGGAATTCCTGACCCTCCAATCAGTTCAAAGACCAGGTGAATGGGGAATCATTTGCTGGATCCATGGTAAAGACCACAAGGTGTTGGAGCGGAAACCAGCCCATCGAGTCTGCCCCGCCATTCTAACCGTGAGCAGATCCATCCTCCCACTCAGCCCCACTCCCCAGCCTTTCTCCCCATAACCCTCGATGCCCCAACTCATCAGATATCTGTCGATCTCTGCCTTAAATACACCCAATGACCTCGTTTCCGTGGTCGCCCGTGGCCATGCGTTCAACAGACTGGCTGAAGAAATTTTTCGGCGTCTGTTTTAAATTGATGTTCTCTTGCCCTGAAGTTGTGCCCCCTTGTTCTGGACTCCCTGACCACAGGAAACATCTTTGCCACATCTACTCTGTCCAGGTCTTTCAGCATTCGAAACACCTCTGTAGCAGAGGCGGCCAAAGCTTGTCTCATGAGCCACATGCGGCTCTTTGACGTGCAATGTGTGTCTTGGGGAGATACGTTTGCTGAGGTGGGAATCGTACGAGCAGGTGTTCATGGACGTGGCTATGTTGCGGGCAGTGAAATAAGTGTAGTGTATGATCCAGGCCACCTGCCCATCCGAGCTCCCGACGCCCTGACCACCTGCCCATCCAAGCTCCCGATGCCCCGACTGCAGAGTCTCTCCTAGGCCCCAGGCCGCCTGCCCTCCAGAGTTCCTGATGCCCCCAACTGCAGCCTCTCACCTTGGCCCTGGCTGCCCTCCCATCTGAGTGGCCCCAGCCTCCCACCCATCCTGGATCCTGGCCCCAGCTGTCGCTATCCCATCCGAGTTCCTGACGCCCTGGCCTCTCGCCCATCCGAGCTCCCAACGCCTCAAACACGCACCTACAAACTCGTCCAGCTTCAACCAACATATCAGCCGGATTTTCAATGACTCACAACCAAGATGGTGACTCACAATAATCAGTCGGGATTTTGAAAATATTTGGTATGTACATGTGTACCTTTTGATTATGGGACAGTCCCTGGACAGACACGTCATCCTGGGAATGGAACGGGGAATTGAAATCGATGGCCATTTCCACTATTGTGGCAGACAGAGCAGAGACACTCAATGAAGCGATCTCCCTGTCTGTGCCCACACCCCCTCCCTCACCACGATTCAGGCCCCCCCCGCCCAAATGGTTCTTCCACTTGTGAATCTGTGGGAGTCATCTCCTGCATCTGGTGCTCCCGTATATCGGAGACACTGGGCGAAGACTGGGAGATCGTTTTGTTGAGCACCTCGGCTCTGTCCACCGCAAGAGCGGTGATCTCCCAGTGGCCCCACCGTTTAGTTTCCCCGTCCCATTCCCTTGCCGACGTGTCTGTCCATATTCTCATGCATGGCCAGACTTGAGACCACCCGTAAGTTGGAGGAACAACACCTCATCTTCTGTCTGGGCTTCCTTGAACCGGTCCGCATTAACATAGAGTTCTCTGGCATTCGTCAAAACCTCCCGCCTTCTCCCCCATAATCTCTCAATTCCCTGTCTCCTTTTGTACAGATGATAAATTGTACCTCGTCCCTGACCACATCCAATTAACACCTTTTTCTGATTTTCTTCCTTGAAGAAGGAAACATCGGCAATATAAGATGCTGAAAAGACTGGCTGAGTTTTGGTGTGTTTACCACAATCACGGCCTATTGTGTTTCACAGGGAAGAGGGTCCCTAAATTTGAGCAGAGTATTGGGGTGGGGGGGGGGTGGTGGGCAAAAGCCAGAAAGAAGGTTGAGAATGGCCAGCTGAGGGAAAACCATCCAGGTTTGTTCCATCTCCCCCCTCGTGTTGGCTCTTTCAGCCTCTGGCCATCCCACACAGTCAATGGATTGACGTAAGCTGTTGGCGCAACACCGTCACAGCACCCGGCATCGGTGTTTGAATCTCGCTCTGGCTGTGATGAGTGTGTACGCTCTCCCAGTGACTTGTGCGGGGCTTCCTCCGGGGGCTCCGGTTTCCTCCCACTCTCCAAAAACGTACCGGGGGCGGGGTTAATTTGGCGGAACGGGCTTGTGGGCCAGAAGGGATTGTTACCATGTCCAAAAAGCAAATTTAAAAAATGCTCCTCATCGCGGAGATGGCTCATTCTTTGTGCAGCGCTATTTTTTGAAAGCTCAGTGGGTGAATGCTATTTAAAACCTGCCCTCTAAATGCTATTGTGCAAGTGATCTGGTTTCTTGGAAATGTAAGCACATCCCCTGTGCACACAGCAGAGAGACTGCTGTGTACACAGGCACGTCAAACAGGATGCAGTGCAAGACGTGGCTTCCCGTGGGCAAAATTCCTCAGCTCCTGTGAGGTTCATGAGTTGCAGTTGCCTCTCCTGCTGACAGAATGTAATCAGAGTGTAGAACACGGAGCATTACCGTGCAGGCCACAATGTCTTCACCCCATCGAGGACGTCTACAAGAGGCGGTGTCTTAAGAAAGCAGTCTTAAGAAAGGACCCCCCCCCCCACTCCGCCCAGGCCATGCCCTCTTCACTCTGCTACCATCAGGAAGGATCAGAATTTATTGTCGCAAAATGCATTCATATAAACTACCTTAAAGAATAAATAAATAATACTGCAAGATAAAGGAAAAGACAAAGTCAGGCAGAGTCTGTGGTTCATTATTATTCAGGAACCTGATGGCAGGGGTGGGGGAAGAAGCTGTCCTTGTGCTGCTGAGTGCTCGTCTTCAGGCTCCTGGACCTTTTCCCTGATGGTAGCAGAGTGAAGAGGGCACAGCCTGGTTGGTGGGATGTCTTTGAGGATAGAGGCTGCTTTTTTTTAAGACAGTGCCTCATGTAGCTGTCCCATAGTATAAACTTATCTTTCACTGATTCCGTATTTATTTCAAAGTACATTTTAATTTGTCGTTCAATTAATTCTCTAAAATCCTGTCTTTTAAGTAGTATGGAGTTTAATCTCCATCTATACATTCTTGGTGGGATGTCCTCTAGCTCTATTGCCAATAACGGGTGAGTGGTCCGATAATAGTCTAGCTTTATATTCCGTTTTCCTCACTCTCCCTTGAATGTGGGCTGATAACAGGAATAGGTCTATCCCTGAGTATGTTTTATGTCTGCCCGAATAATATGAATATTCCTTTTCCTCTGGGTGTTGTTTCCTCCATATATCCAAAAGTTGCATTTCTTGCATCGATTTAATTATAAATTTGGTTACTTTGTTCTTTCTGTTAGTTTTTTTTCCAGTTTTATCCATGTTTGAGTCCAAATTAAGGTTAAAATCGCCTCCTATTAGTATGTTCCCTTGTGTATCTGCTATCTTCAAAAAGATATCTTGCATAAATTTTTGATCTTCTTCATTAGGTGAATATACATTGAGTAAATTCCAAAATTCTGAATATATCTGACATTTTATCATTACATATCTCCCTGCTGGATCTATTATTTCCTCTTCTATTTTGATTGGTACATTTTTATTGATTAATATAGCTACTCCTCTGGCTTTTGAATTATATGATGCTGCTGTTACATGTCCTATCCAATCTCTCTTTAATTTCTTGTGTCTACTTCAGTTAGATGTGTTTCTTGTACGAATACTATATCAATTTTTTATTTTAACAGTAAATTTAACAGTTTCTTCCTTTTGATTTGGTTATGTATTCCATTAATATTTAAAGTCATATAGTTCAACATAGCCATTTCATACTTTGTTTATCTTTCCTTTCCGTTTCCTCATCACCACCTTCCCTTCTTATCCATTTCTGCTTTTTTTTTTGAACACATTATAAGACAACATTTCTAAAACATAAAATATTTCCACTATTGTCATATCTAAAATTCCTTTAACCCCAATAGTCCCTCCCCTTTCTGAGTCGCCCTTTGTCCCTTGTCGGGCAACCACATCTCCCCTCTCCATTTCGATTTGCGAATTCGCTCACAAGCGTCAAATGATTTTGTAGTGACTGTAATTCCTCCCCACCCAGCCCCCCCCGAAAAAATTTTAATCTTCATATGTAACAAAGGTCACTCTCTTAATTCCCTCCTTACTTCCTTTCTTTCCCTTCTTAGTTCTTACCTATACTCTCTCTCTCTATATATACATATATATATATATATTATATATATATATACACATACATACACACACACACACCTATAGTTTGTTGTCATTTTTGTTCTTGTTACATCTCTTCATCTCTCTGTCTGTTTTGTAGTTGTTCTGCAAATTTTCGTGCTTCTTCCGGATCCGAGAATAGTCTGTTTTGCTGCCCCGGAATAACTATTTTAAGTACTGCTGGGTATTTTAACATAAATTTATAACCTTTTTTCCATAGGGTGGTTTTTCCTGCATTAAACTCCTTCCTCTTCTTCAGGAGTTCAAAACTTATATCTGGATAGAAAAAAAATTTTTGACCCTTGTATTCCAGTGGTTTTTTTATCTTCTCTTATTTTCTTCATTGCCTTCTCCAATATATTTTCTTTTGTTGTATATCTTAGGAATTTTACTAGAATGGATCTTGGTTTTTGTTGTGGTTGTGGTTTAGGGGCTAATGTTCTGTGTGCCCTTTCTATTTCCATTTCTTCCTGTAATTCTGGTCTTCCTAGGACCCTGGGGATCCATTCTTTTATAAATTCTCTCATATTCTTGCCTTCTTCATCTTCCTTAAGGCCCACTATCTTTATATTTTTCTTCTATTATAATTTTCCATTATATCTATCTTCTGAGATAACAGCTCTTGTGTCTCTTTAACATTTTTATCAGATTCTTCTAATTTCTTTTTTAAGTCATCTATTTCCATTTCTATGGCTGTTTCTCATTCTTCCACCTTGTCTACTCTTTTTCCTATATCTGTCATGATCATCTCTAATCTATTCACTTTTTCTTCTGTTCTATTTATTCTTCTTTTTATTTCACTGCATTCTTGTGTCTGCCATTCCTTTACTGTTTCCATATATTCTTTAAAAAAAATATCCATGTACTTGCCCTTCCCTTCATCTTCCTTTTCTCTGTGTTCTTCCTCTTCTTCTGAGTCCACTCCAGGATCTGTGTTCTTTACCTCTGTCTCTTCTGGTTTTCTTGTTGGGTTGTTTGTTTTATTTTGTTGGGTATTTTTGGTCTTCTTATTTTTAGTAGAAGTGTCTTGGTGTTGGTCTTCTTCCTCTGGGTTGGTCATCTGTTGTTTCTTTGATTTCTTATTTTTACTCTCTTCTTTTTTGCTCTCATTATTTTCTATGTTTTCCTCTTGCTGTTGTGTTGTAGTTGTCTGTTTCAGCTGTGGAGATCGATTCCTCAGCTGGTCCCCCCCTCCCGTCAGTGTTATTTTTGTCTTGCGCATCTGCGCACTTTTGTTTGGCTCCGTGAGCCATTTTTGTAGTCCCAAGTTCGGGGCTTCGACTGACCTCAGGGAGCGGGCTTCTCTCTCCATGGTGGGCCTCCTCGTACCGAAACGCCTTCACCTTCTTCTTCCGACGTCTTTCCTTCTTCTTTTCTTCCCGTTGTTTTTGGTTTTTCTTTCTTCGCTGCCATTTTCTCCACACTTTTACTTTCACTTTGTTTTGGTTTTTATGTTTGTGCCTTTGCTTTTTCTCTATCTTTTTTTAACTTTTCTGGAGAGGGCTGGAGTTCCCCTACCGGCCACTACTCCATCACGTGACTCCTCCTCGCCAATTTCCACCTTGATCTCAAACTCACCCGGTCCATCTCTGATAACAGTCTCCCCTTCCTGGTTCTCTCCATCTCCAACTTGGGAGGCCATCGACATAGATGACAAACTCTCCAGCCCTTACAGCTGCACTTCCTCACCCCTGTCCCGCCCTGGCAAGGATTCCATCCCCTTCACTCAACTTCTCCATCTCTTCCCAAGGTGAGGGCTTCTTGTCCAAAGCTTCTGAAATGTCCATTGTATGCCACAAACGTGGCACTTACTATAGGACCCCACCACCAGACATATTTTACCCTCTCCTCCCCTCTTGGCCTTCTACAGGGACCGTCCCCTCCACAATTCCCTTGTGCACTCATCCCCCCCCACCCATTGCACCCCCCACGGGAGGTGGAACACTTGCGCCCACACCTCCTCCCTTGCTCCAGTCTGGGGCCTCAAACAGGCCTTTCACGTGAAGCAACACTTCACTTGTACAGCCAGAGGATTATCTACTGCATCTGGTGCTTTCTTTGTGGTGTTCTCTATGTTGGAGAGACCGGTTGCAGTCTGGGCGATTGCTTCACTCAGCGCCTCCTCTCCATCTGCAACAATAGCGACCTCCCAGTGGCCAACTATTTCAATTCTGGGTCACACTCCCACGTTCAGGTGTCTGTCCATGGCCTTTTGTACTGTCCCACCCTGACCACCTGCAGGTTGGAGGAACACCAACTTATTTTCCGGCTGGGCACCCTCCAGCCACAAAAAACGAACATTGACTCACTGCTTTCCATTAAACCTGCTTGCCTTTTCTTTCCCCTCCCACTTTTCCACCGACCCAGTTATCCCTCCTCCCCTCCCCCTCTTGCTGCTGTCCCCTCCCTCCTTTCTCCCCTATCATCTCCTGCCTGTGCCATCCCCCTTCCCCTCCGCCTAGTCTTTTGTTTGGATGCCTGCCAACATTATTTCATATTTTGATGAAGGGCTCAAGCCCGAATCGCCCTTTTTACACTTGCGTCCCACTAAATTGGCCGTTCAGTGTCTCAGGCTTTTAACACTCCTAACTGGGACACTGAACGCTTTCACACTTGCAAGGAGCCATCCCTGAGGTTAGGACTGTTCTACCAGTGACACATTGAGTGATGGTAGACCTGCCCTAAATCCTGATCAATGTATTATGATCTTAAATAACAATGACAGGACGGAGACAGGCCATCTCGGTCCCTCTTGTCCGCACCGATTTAAGTGAAACTCTACTAGTTCCAACTCCCTGCTCCTTGCCCATAACCTTTCAACCCCCTCACATTCATGTACTCAACCAACCACCTCTTCTGGAAGGTCATTCCACTCAGCCACCCCTCTCTGAGTGAAGAAGCTTCCTCTTATGTTACTTCTAAAATTCTGCCCCCTCACCTTTAACATATGACCCCTTGTTCCAATCTCTTCTATCCTCAAGGGGAAGAGCTTACATCTACTCTATCTATTCCCCTCATAATTTTATATACCTCTATCATATCCCCCTCAACCTTCCACATTCCAATGAATAAAGATCCAGTCTACTCAGTCTTTCTCTGTATTCTCGATACTGCAATCTTGGCAACATTTTAGTAAATCTTCTCTGCACCCTCTCTACCTTATTGATATACTTCCTCTAATTTGGGGACCAGAACTGCACACAATATTCCAAACTTGGCCTCACCAATGCCTTGAACAGTCTCAACTTCACCTCCCAGCTCCTATATTCTGTGCTATAAAGGCCAGCATACCAAGAGCCTTCTTTATCACCCTTCAAAGAACGATGAACCAAGATCTCTCTGTTCCTCAATGCCCCCCTTCACATCCTCTTTTGGTTATTCCTCCCAAAATAAAGCACCTTACACTTTATCTACATTAAACTCCATCTGCCACCTTTCAGCCCACTCTTCTGAATTATAATTATAACATAATTACGCTTTACGTACTGCACAGTATGAGCCCTTCAGCTGTTGTTGTGTCAATCTATATAAACCTTCATATGGGACCATGGTAAAGTGCTAGCAGTAAATAGCAGACAATTTTTTTAAACAGCATGGAAAAATTGGTTCGCGCTATCGCACACAATTTATAAATACTGGGGGGTGGGGGGAAGATGGCAAACCTGCCCTCCCAGAATGTTGTGTGGCAGAGAAAGGGCTGGAGGGGTTTCTCTGTCACGCGGCCTTCTGGGAAGTCAAGGACGCCATTGCTTCGCCCCCCCCCCCCATGGTCTTTACAAATTGTGCTGCAGCGCTACCAACTTTCCCACGCTGTATAAAAATTGCTATTCATTTCCCCCTCTCTCTCTCTCTCTCTCCCCCCCCCCCCCCCCGCGGCGAAGTTTATACCTTTATTTTCACCTTTTCTTCACGATCCTGCACTCGCGTAAAAACCTGGGTCACTTCACTCCCCCAACGCAATTGCCCGCTCTCCATGTGCCTGATGGCAACGCCAGCGTCTCCAGACGCCCGGGATTATACTGGGGGTCGAGGGCGCCGGCGGTGAGATTTTCCTTTCACGCTCGGACCGTTAATTCCTGGGACCACTTGCTTATCCATTTGGCCGAAGATCGGAGGAGGACGAGACTTGGAGGACCGATGTGTGCTGCCGAATGATTGGCTGGAGGGCCGATGTGTGCTGCCGCGTGATTGGCTGGAGGATGAGAATGCTGCCGTTGGATTGGCTGGAGAACCGGAGTGCTGCGATAAATTGCCGGGAGGACCGGAATGCTGCGGTGTGATTTGGCTGAAGGACCGAAGTCCTGCCATGTGATTGGCTGGAGGGCCGGAATTCTACTGTGTGATTGGCTGTTGGATGGGAATGCTGCCGTTGGATTGGCTGAAGGACCGGAATCCTGCCGTGTGATTGGCTGGAGGACCAGTGTTCTGCGAGCTCATAGCCCGGCGGACCGGAATGGTGCGGCGTGATTGGCCGGAGGACCGGGAGGGTCGGGAGTTAGCTGACGGCGAAGGCGCGGGAGAATCCGAGAGCCGGTGAAGGACCCGCAGCTCAGCGCTTTAGGGCCCTGACATGGCCGTAAACGTGAGGTGCATCGCCGAGGAGCTGGAAACCTTCGACGTGGCCGTTGACGACGACGACCTGCTGGAGAAATGTGAGTGTGGAGGAGAGATGGCCGCTAGGCCCCTCTCCAGGGTTCTAGCCCCCCCAACCAGGCCCGGTTTAGTCTTTCACCTCAGCACCCGTTTCTTAGTTAGTTTTAAATCAGATTCAACTTTATTGTCATGAATATGATCACGAAATTTGTTTACAGGTGGAAACATTGCTATAAATTTACAAATACTGTGGTTCGTTCTCCATTTGGACTCGATAACTGGAACTGGATTCCGGACTTCCTATCGGTGAGACCAGGCTGTCTGGATCGGTAACGGAATGTCGAGCATTGGCGCACCCTGGGGCTGTGGCCTGACCCACGCCGGCGCCTCCGGATCCCGGCTCCAACAGGGCCATCGAGCTTGCGGTCGTCGGCCTCGTGGCTGCGCCACGGAGAAGAGGGGAGGGAGGTCTGGACTCAATGTGGACTGGACCAAGGAGGTGATTGGGGGGGGGGGGGAACTGGACCAAGAAGGTGATGGGGGGGGGAACTGGACCAAGAAGGTGATGGGGGGGGAACTGGACCAAGAAGGTGATGGGGGGGGGAACTGGACCAAGGAGGTGATGGGGGGGGGAACTGGACCAAGGAGGTGATGGGGGGGGGAACTGGACCAAGGAGGTGATGGGGGGGGGGGGACTGGACCAAGGAGGTGATGGGGGGGGGACGACTGGACCAAGGAGGTGATGGGGGGGGGGGGACTGGACCAAGGAGGTGATGGGGGGGGGGACTGGACCAAGGAGGTGATGGGGGGGGGGACTGGACCAAGGAGGTGATGGGGGGGGTGGGTGGGACTGGACCAAGGAGGTGATGGGGGGGGGTGGGACTGGACCAAGGAGGTGATGGGGGGGGTGGGACTGGACCAAGGAGGTGATGGGGGGGGTGGGACTGGACCAAGGAGGTGATGGGGGGGGGGGGTGGGACTGGACCAAGGAGGTGATGGGGGGGGGGACTGGACCAAGGAGGTGATGGGGGGGGGGACTGGACCAAGGAGGTGATGGGGGGGGGACTGGACCAAGGAGGTGATGGGGGGGCGAACTGGACCAAGGAGGTGATTGGGGGGGGGGATCTGGACCAAGGAGGTGATGGGGGGGGCGGGAACTGGACCAAGGAGGTGATTTGGTGGGGGGGGAAGACCGGACCAAGGAGGTGATCGGGGTGGGGGGGACTGGACGAAGGAGGTGATCGGGGGTGGGGGGGACTGGACGAAGGAGGTGATCGGGGGTGGGGGGGACTGGACGAAGGAGGTGATCGTGGGGGCTTCAGGAGGACCAGGGACGGCCACCCTCCACACATCCATAGTGGAGAGCACCAATTCCTTGGACTTCACTTGACTGGTGACCTATTGTTGACACACCACCTCTCCTCACTTGTCAGGAAGTCTCAACAGCCACTGTGCTCCCGGTGGAGACTGAAGTGGGAAAGGCTTACCGGCCACCACTGTCAACAAAAGAGCTGCGTCACAGTGCAGTTACCGCAAAGAAATGGATGGGAGGTCAGTCCACAGGAGCATAAGAGCAGCAGAGAGGGACTTTCTCCTTCACTGATGTGATCCAACGGGATTGTTGTCTGAAGAGGGTGTGCAAAATCAGCGAGGACCCCCTTCCACCCTGCACACGGCGTTTTCCAGCTGCTCTCGCCGGGGAAGAGATCCAGGAGGATCAGAACCAGTGCCATTAGACTGCAAACAGCTTCTTGCCACCAGGCAGCGAACTGCTCATGCTTACCATCCAAGCCTCTCATTCCTACAAAGCAGTATTTATTTATTTAGATATAATACTTGTCCTGCATACGTAGTGTTTGGTTGTGTGTCTGTGTTTTGTAATGAGGACTGGAGAATGCTGTTTCGTTGGACTTGTACAATCAAATGACAATAAACTTGACTTTACTTGAGAAGTCTCACAATCTGAATCTATGGACGCGAACATGTCACTAAGTTTGTTTTGCTATAAATGACATTTCCAAATACACTATTTAAAAAATAATTAGTACAAAAGATTGTCCATTCAGGATCAGAATTTATTGTCTTGAACAAGTCACGAAATTCATTGTTTTGTGGCAGCGTCACAGTGCAAACACTTCTACAGACTAAAAATACTAAATGAAAAAGACAAAGTAAAGGCAGTGTCTGTGGTTCATTGTTCAATCTGGAATCTCCTCGCTGGAGGAGGGTCTGAGCTGTCAAATGCCTGTCATGATCGGGGGAGAAGGGGGGGTACATCTCCACCTACCTAGGCTACAGAATGAGATTTTTTTTAAAAACTTATAAATTTAAGAGACATACATAAAAAAAATTAACCTCACTACACCTTCCCACTAACCCCTCAAGGGGAGCAAAAAAAACCCATAGACCAGTTAATTACATACCCTCTGTGTCAAGCCAAACTAACAATACCAGAGAGAAATTTTTTTTAAAGGTATTTCCAAATTTCAATTAAGGCGATCACATCTTAACAAAGAAAGAATAATTATTATACAGGTTATACGTTATCTTCTCTAAATAAATACAGGATCATTATGCCAACGAACCAAATTCAATTCCACATTATCTTTCCATGTAATCGCAATACATTTCCGTGCAATCGTCAATATCAGACAGATGAATGCCATCTAAAATTTATCCAACTTTAAACCAGAAGTTAAAGATACACTATATCCCAACAAAAAAATAAATGGATCCAATGGTAATTTAATTTTGAATAAATCTTTCAAAAAGTTTTTAATTTTTATCCAAAATGATTGAACTTTGTTACAAGACCACACTGCATGGAAAAACGTTCCAGTGAATCCCCACATCTAAAACACATCTGAATTACTAAAACCATATCTTTTTAACTTTTCAGGAGTCAAATATAACTGATGTAAAAAATTATAATTGACTAAACTATATATTACATTAATCAATCTAGTAACACTCTCTTGACTCATAACTTCCCATTCCTCCTGGGATGTATCAAAAGATAGATCTTTCTCCCACTTAATTATAGACTTACTTAAATCTGGTGTACTCATCTTGTAACAAACCATACATTTTATAAATAAATCCCTTTTTTGATGCATCCCAAATTAAAGTCTCGAATAGTTAATTTAGGTAGCATAATTTCTCTTCCAAAGTTATCTATCATTAATGCTCACACCTGATACAAATAAGGAATGAGACAGTATCCCAAACTTGTTCCTAAGTCTAGTAAAGGGGAGAAACTGTCCATCTTCAAAACAATCATCCACCACTTTAATACCCTTAGAATCCCAAACCCTTAAATACTGATTATTCATTGAAAAAGGAATAACTATTATTTCATAACAGAGTTTGAGCTGTAATTTTAGAATAGATTGATTGATTGATGTCCACAGGCTAATCTGGTGTAATGACGATATATAACAGGAACTATAGTTTGAAGTATAGACTTCAATTATGGACCATCAAGTAATGGTGAGCTAGTAAAGGAGTGTTAGTGAACTGAACCTTGTGGATCCACGTCCCTGATTCCCTGAAAGTGCCAACACAGTTCTGTTAAAGTCAGCCCGTGGCTGTATCTCCGCTGGATAAAACAGCAGCAGGACAAATGAGTTACACAAGCAACCTTTATGGCATAATCCTAGCGTGTGTGAGGAGCATAAGGCTGTCATTTTCTTCTGTTATACCCACTCATTACAGAGTTTTGTTCCCTTTAAATGGTCTTTTCAAGGACAACATCAGACACTACGTGCAGCTGGCCTCAGCTCAGAGCATTCTGCAGTTGCTCCTCAATAAGTCTTTCACAATATCTTTGATCGCATGATGTCTGGCCACTTTGTCTGTTAATGCAAATAAGCTTGTATCAATTTATTTTGTACAGCAGAAGCCCCCGAGCACCCTTACATTTTGCTTCCCTCCTGTAAGATGTGCCTGCCTTCAGTGGTCTTCACGGCTCTCTGGAGTTATGAACCTCAGTAGCTCGTGGCTCCAGATTCAAGGTTAGCATCTTTCCTGCTGTATATCAGACCCCTACATGAACCTTGTCAAATAATGTCCTGTTCGAACTCTCCACTCTTTACTGCTGTACTATGCACGCGTTGTCTTGTGAATTGCTCGCAAAACAAACTTTATCACTGTGTCTCGGTATGTCTGATATTAAACTTGAGGACCCTCCCCACTCCACCAAGAGAAGACATTAATATGCATCTACTTGAAATGTGCAAATGGGCTGATGCTTATTTTGAAACTGTACCCCTTGGCTCTAGATTTTCACTCACATGGGAAACATTGGAAAGGGTAAAGAACTTCAAATTCCTGCCAATGCAATCATGAAGAAGGCTTATTTGCAGAGATATGGTACGTCACCAAAGACTTGCAAATTTCTACAGGTTTACTGTGAAGAGCATTCTGACTGGTTGCATCACTGTCTGGTATGGAGGTGCCAATGCACAGGACAGGAACAGGCTGCAGAGAGTTGTAAACTTGGCCTGAGACATCACGGACATCAATCTTCACTCCATCAAGGTAATCTTTAAGAAGCAGTGTCTCAGGAAAGCAGCCTCTATCCTCAAGGACCCCCACCATCCAGGCCACTCTGCTACCATCGGGAAGGAGGTACAGGAACCTGAAGACAAACACCCAGTGGCACAAGGGCGATTTCATCTCCTCCGCCATCAGATTCCTGAATGGACAATGAACCACAGATTCTACCTCACTTTTTTCTCTTACTATATTACTACCATACTGCAATCCACTGAAGAGGTACTGGGCTTCTCCTCCAGGAAAAACAAGGACTGGTTTGACGAAAACAGCCAGGAAATCCAGGAGCTGCTGGCAAAGAAGCGAGCTGCCCACCAGGCTCACCTTACAAAGCCGTCCTGTCCAGAGAAGAAACAAGCCTTCCGTCGCGCATGCAGCCATCTTCAGCGCAAACTCCGGGAGATCCAAAATGAGTGGTGGACTAGCCTCGCCAAACGAACACAGCTCAGCGCGGACATTGGCGACTTCAGGGGTTTCTACGAGGCTCTAAAGGCTGTGTACGGCCCCTCACCCCAAGTCCAAAGCCCGCTGTGCAGCTCAGACGGCAAAGTCCTCCTCAGCGACAAGATCTCCATCCTCAACCGATGGTCAGAACACTTCCAATCTCTTTTCAGTACCAACCGCTCAGTCCAAGATTCCGCCCTGCTCCAGCTCCCTCAACAGCCCCTAAGGCTAGAGCTGGATGAGGTTCCCACCCTGGATGAGACATATAAGGCAATCGAACAACTGAAAAGTGGCAAAGCAGCAGGTATGGATGGAATCCCCCCAGAAGTCTGGAAGGCTGGCGGCAAAACTCTGCATGCCAAACTGCATGAGTTTTTCAAGCTTTGTTGGGACCAAGGTAAACTGCCTCAGGATCTTCGTGATGCCACCATCATCACCCTGTACAAAAACAAAGGCGAGAAATCAGACTGCTCAAACTACAGGGGAATCACGTTGCTCTCCATTGCAGGCAAAATCTTCGCTAGGATTCTACTAAATAGAATAATACCTAGTGTCGCTGAGAATATTCTCCCAGAATCACAGTGCGGCTTTCGCGCAAACAGAGGAACCACTGACATGGTCTTTGCCCTCAGACAGCTCCAAGAAAAGTGCAGAGAACAAAACAAAGGACTCTACATCACCTTTGTTGACCTCACCAAAGCCTTCGACACCGTGAGCAGGAAAGGGCTTTGGCAAATACTAGAGCGCATCGGATGTCCCCCAAAGTTCCTCAACATGATTATCCAACTGCACGAAAACCAACAAGGTCGGGTCAGATACAGCAATGAGCTCTCTGAACCCTTCTCCATTAACAATGGCGTGAAGCAAGGCTGTGTTCTCGCACCAACCCTCTTTTCAATCTTCTTCAGCATGATGCTGAACCAAGCCATGAAAGACCCCAACAATGAAGACGCTGTTTACATCCGGTACCGCACGGATGGCAGTCTCTTCAATCTGAGGCGCCTGCAAGCTCACACCAAGACACAAGAGAAACTTGTCCGTGAACTACTCTTTGCAGATGATGCCGCTTTAGTTGCCCATTCAGAGCCAGCTCTTCAGCGCTTGACGTCCTGCTTTGCGGAAACTGCCAAAATGTTTGGCCTGGAAGTCAGCCTGAAGAAAACTGAGGTCCTCCATCAGCCAGCTCCCCACCATGACTACCAGCCCCCCCACATCTCCATCGGGCACACAAAACTCAAAACGGTCAACCAGTTTACCTATCTCGGCTGCACCATTTCATCAGATGCAAGGATCGACAATGAGATAGACAACAGACTCGCCAAGGCAAATAGCGCCTTTGGAAGACTACACAAAAGAGTCTGGAAAAACAACCAACTGAAAAACCTCACAAAGATAAGCGTATACAGAGCCGTTGTCATACCCACACTCCTGTTCGGCTCCGAATCATGGGTCCTCTACCGGCACCACCTACGGCTCCTAGAACACTTCCACCAGCGTTGTCTCCGCTCCATCCTCAACATCCATTGGAGCGCTCACACCCCTAACGTCGAGGTACTCGAGATGGCAGAGGTCGACAGCATCGAGTCCACGCTGCTGAAGATCCAGCTGCGCTGGATGGGTCACGTCTCCAGAATGGAGGACCATCGCCTTCCCAAGATCGTATTATATGGCGAGCTCTCCACTGGCCACCGTGACAGAGGTGCACCAAAGAAAAGGTACAAGGACTGCCTAAAGAAATCTCTTGGTGCCTGCCACATTGACCACCGCCAGTGGGCTGATAACGCCTCAAACCGTGCATCTTGGCGCCTCACAGTTTGGCGGGCAGCAGCCTCCTTTGAAGAAGACCGCAGAGCCCACCTCACTGACAAAAGGCAAAGGAGGAAAAACCCAACACCCAACCCCAACCAACCAATTTTCCCTTGCAACCGCTGCAATCGTGTCTGCCTGTCCCGCATCGGACTGGTCAGCCACAAACGAGCCTGCAGCTGACGTGGACTTTTTACCCCCTCCATAAATCTTCGTCCGCGAAGCCAAGCCAAAGAGAAGAAGAAAGAAAGATTTCTTTAAAATAATGTATTCATGGAAATGTAATTTATAACAATTGTTTTGCACCTGTAACACACACAATCCTGCTGTAAAACAACAAAGTTAATGATACAAACTCGTGATACATTTTGATTCTTCCGATTCTCTCTGTGCCTGAGTTATTAACCTCTAACCTTGTATGCAAAGTGACCTGTTGTAAGGCAGAACATTTAGCTTAGTGGTTAGCACAATGCTGTTACAGCACCAGAGACTGAGACTGTGGTTCAAATCTAGCGCTGTCTGTAATAAGTTTGTACATTCTCCCTGTGTCTGTGTTTTCCCTAGGGGCTCTGTTTTTCTCCCACCTTCAAAGCGTACTGGGTGAAAGAGCCACAGGTGCATTGTTTATCGTTGTTGGTTTGGCTGAGGGTGTCCTGGGGTCTGGAGGCCTCGCGCATTCTGTTTCTTTCAGTGCGCACATGCTATTCACTTGAGTTGTTGGTTTTCGTGGGGTTGAGGAATCGTTAGCCCACGTTGACTGACGGTGCGGGATAGAGATGAAGAGGGCGAGTAAGGCTCCGATATTTTCTGTTAACCGTTACCACAGTTGTTGCGTTACCAAATACCAAGATTCACAGACGTTAGCATGTTACAAGTTATGTTATGAGCCCTTTTGTGTTCATTAATTAAGTTTAAAATGCATCTGGATTTTACTATGAATTTGTTCCAATGCGTCGCAGTTAAGAAACTACTTAGGCTCTGTAGAGCGCTTCGAAAGAACCAAAGACTTTTATTAACTAAAAGATTGGAGCATATCACAAGTAGGTCGACCAGTCCAAAATGACCTGGTCTGGCTAGGAGCAATCCTTTAAGACCTGCCAGTAGGTGTGGCTACACTCTCAGCCAATCACAGTCATCCTACACTACCATCTGTACATATACACATTGGTGATAGAATCTGTACTATCACAAGCTCTGACTGGCTTTTTCACTACACCGGGGGTTGTAGGTTAATTCGGTGTAATTGGGCGGCACAGGTTTGTGGAACAGAAGGGTCTGTTACTGTGCTGTATGTCAAAAAAAGTTTCGTACCAGTCTCTTTGATATTGTTGTGATGTGGTGTGGTGGACCTATATGATCCTTGGCCAGTAGGATATTGCAGAAGATTGGAATTTTAAAATTTCTAATTTTGTGGCATATTAATGTCAATAAATTCTGATTTTTCCACCCTCTGCAGTGATGGAGTTGTGCGTCACATACCGCCTTAAGGAGAAAGGGATTGTGTATGAATGGATTGCTTTCAGTAGTTCGCGAAATGGGGTTCCCCTGACTGCAGAGAATCTGAACATCTTCGAGCATGAGGTAATCGGGTTAAATGTGACACATCCTTGGGAGGTTCTGCCCACAGTTGAGGTTCAAGATTATAGCAAGTGTGTTGAATGTTGGAAAAAATATGCAGCAGAGCGACTTGGTTTCCTAGTTTTACCAGACAAGATTGAACAAGTTTCAGCATATTTACAAACAAAATGAGGGAGTTGATAGTGAAGGAGTTAAATAGACCATGTAAAAGTCGACACCCCCCCTCTTTTTTTGGCTCTGGCCTCCCGCCCATCTGTGCTCCCAATGGCCCGACTACCTGCCCATCCAAGGTATCAACACCCCGACTGTGGATCCACGCCCTGGCTGCCTGCCCACCTGAGCTCCCGATCCACCGACTGTGGACCCCTGCCCTGCCCACCCATCACAGCTCCCAATGCAGAGACTGTGGACCCAGCCCTGGACGCCCGCTCATCTGTATTCCCAACCCACCGACTGTGGACCCTTGCCCTGGCTGCCTACCCATCTGAGCTCCTGATGCTCCGAATGTGGACTTATCACCTTTTTTCTGGCCATTTGAGCTCCTGATGCCTTGAACAATGCAGGTACTTACCACGGTCAAAAGTATGACTCATATAAAAGTCGACACCCCAAATTTGACCTGAAAAAGTTGGTCCAGATAATTTGATGATCGCATGGCTATGTATAGTATATGAAATAGAAAGTTATAAATCCTCAGGATTTGGGAGAAATATCCCACCCAAAATGATATTACTCATGAAAGGGCAAAGGAAACTGGAAATTTTCCACAGAAATGGATTAATAATTGAAAAGGGAACTTTTCTTCCAGGTTGAGGAGAAGCAAGCAGACTGTAAGACATAGGAGCATAAATAGTCTCTTCATCCCATCGAGTCTGCACATTCAATCATGAGCTGATCCATTCTCTCACTCAGCCCCACTGCTTGATCTTCTCTTGATGCCCTGGCTAATTAAGAACCTGGCAATCTCTGCCTTAAATACACCCAATGACCCTGCCTCCACATCCATCTGGGGCAACAAATACCAAATACTTCACCCTCTGGCTGAAGTAATTCCTCCATGTCTCTGTTTTAAGTAGACACCCTTCAATCCTGAGGTGTGCTCTCTTGTGAAGGAGTCACGTGATGGAGTAGTGACTGGTCGGGAAAACCAGCCCTCTCCAGAAAAATAGGAAAAAGGAAAAAGCAAAACATAACAAAAATAGAATATAAGAAATAGAAGAATATAAGGTACAGAGAAGAGAAAGAAGATGGCTTCCAAGAAGGAGAAAGTAAGAACTGGAAAAAAAACAAGTAAAAAAAGTCGGCGGAGAAGAAAGAAGAAGGCCTTACCTGCACGAAGGAACAGGACGTTGTGGTGACAAGGAGCACCCGACCCTCGAGGTCAGTGCCTGCTCTGCGGAGTCACGACCCACCAGCCAGTGCACTACAAAAATGACTCTTGGAGCCAAACAAAAGTGCGCATGCGCAAAATCAAAGGAGAAAGAGGACACCGGCGGGAGGGGGGCTCAGCAGAGGAGCGGGCTGTCACAGAGCGAGCAGCTGAGGGACGCCCGACACCAGGGATCTCAGCTGGAGGGCAAGGAACAACAGACGAGCAGCACAGGAGGGGAGGACCAGCAACAAGAGGCCCGACAAAGAGATACAAGCAGCTCATCAGGAAAAACAGAGACACAGACACAAAGAAGAGAAGAAGACACAAACACAGATACAGTCACAGAAGAAGAGGAAGAAGAAGACCTAGATCTTCACAGAGAAATAGAACGTAAAACTGATGGACAAAGAGAAATAAAAGGAAAAATTGATGAACAGAATATAGATAAAGTCATTTTTGAAGAATAAATGAGATCACTAAAGGAATGGTTATTATTAGAATTTAGTGCAATTAAAAGGAAAATGAAAAGAACAGAAGATAAAATGCAAAGGTTAGAACTGGTCATGACAGAAATAGGGAAAAGAGTAGAGAATGTGGAAGAGCGAGAAACGGCTGTAGAAATGGAAGTAAATGACTTAAGAGAAAAATTGGAAGAAAGTGACAAAAAAAAGACACAAGAGTTGTTATCTCAGAAAATTGATATGTTGGAAAATCATAGTAGGTGAAACAACATAAAAATAGTGGGCCTGAAGGAGGGTGAAGAAGGCACAGACATGAAGGAATTTATAAAAGGATGGATCCCGAAGGTCCTGGGAACAACAGAAATGCAGGAAGAAATGGAAATAGAAAGGGCACACAGAGCACTAGCTCCGAAACCACAGACACATCAAAAACCAAGATCCATCTTAGTAAAATTTTTGAGATACACAAGAGAAAATATACTGGAACAAGCAAGGAATAAAATTAGAGAAGATAATAAACCATTGGAATACAAGGGTCAAAAAAATATTTTTTTATCCGGACATAAGTTTTGAACTCTTAAAGAGAAGGAAGGAATTTAATACAGCGAAATCAACTTTATGGAAAAAAGGTTACAAATTCATATTAAGACATCCAGCAGTGCTTAAAATATTTATACCTGGTGAGCAAAACAGACTGTTCTTGGATCTAGAGAAAGTGGAAGAATTCGCAGAATGTTTGCAGGACAGGAGAAGAGATGAAGAAATGTAACAAGAATAAAGAACGGCGATAAAGAATATATAACGATGTATAAACAATGTATATGTAAAGAACTAAAGAGGGAAAAGAGAAGGGAAGTAAGGGGGGAAAAGAGAGAGAGCTTTATGTTTTTTAAAAAAAAGTGTTTTGTGGAACTGAGTAGAGGGGGAATAACCGTCACTGCAAAATCAGTTGACGCTGCGAACAAGATCGCAATCCAAATGAAAAGGAGAGTTGTGGTTGTCCAGCAAGGGATATGGGGCAACTCAGAAAGGGGGGGAACTTTTGGGGTTAAGGTATTAGTGGAAGTGGGAACTACGGGTGTACTTTATGTCTTAAATGTGTTGTCGTTCATTAGTGTAATAAGAGAAAACTAAGATGAAAATGGGGAAAAGGGGAATGGAGGTGGCAAAGAGGAGTATACAAAATATAAGATGGCCATGTTGAACTATATGACTATAAACATTAATGGAATACATAACCAAATTAAAAGGAAGAGGCTACTAAATTTATTGAAGAAGGAAAAAATAGATATAGCATTTGTGCAGGAAACGCATCTAACTGAAGTGGAACATAACAAACTAAAGAGGGAATGGGTAGGACACGTAATGGCAGCATCCTATAACTCAAAAGCTAGAGGTGTAGCCATACTAGTTAACAAAAATGTGCCAATCAAAATAGAGGAGGAAATAATAGATCTAGCAGGGAGGTATGCAATGATAAAGTGTCAGATATACTCAGAATTTTGGAATTTGCTCAATATATATGCGCCTAACGAGGAGGATCAAAAGTTTATGGATTTTTTTTGAAGATTGCAGATACACAAGGAAATATATTGATAGGAGGGGATTTTAACCTTAATTTGGACCCAATGTTGGATAAAACTGGACAAAAGACAAGTATAAACAATAAAGTAGCCAAATCTATGCTTAAATCAATGCAGGAAATGAAAATGAATAATTGTATTCCATTGGAAAAAATAGCATAATTTAAAAAATAAAGTCACAATGTTTGAGCAAATTTGGGAACCATACATGGAACATATCAGAGAGAGCTTGCCTACGACCTCCATCCCCTAAAATGAGAATGAAAATGATAAGAAGACAAAACAACTAGGTTCAGTGTGTATTGTATTGTATATGTTGAATATTTATGGGTTTTGGAGGGGGGAGTGGGTAGAGGGGAGGAAGGGAAAGGGGAAAAAAAAGGGGAGCAAAGACCACTGTGTAAATTTAATGAGAAACATTTGTACATATTTTGGTTGTACATATTTTGGTTGATATGGTTCATAGTGTGAAAAATAAAAAAATATATATAAAAAAAAAGTTGTGCTCACTTGTTCGAGATTCTCCCACCATGGGAAGTAACCTGAAGTGTGGTGCCGGAGGATTGGAAGGTTGCTCTAGTTGTTCCATTGTTTAGAAAAGGCTCCAAAAATAAGCCTGGAAATTAGAGGCCAGTGAACCTGATGTAGGTAAATTATTGGAAGGTGTTCTAAGAGATTGGATCTACTATTATTTGCATAGCCAGGGACTGATTAAGGATGGTCAACATGGTTTTAAGCATTGTAGATAATGTTTAACCAATCTTATAGTTTTTCGAGGAGGTTACCAGAAAAGTTTATGAAGAAAAGATTGGATGTTGTCTACATGGGCTTTAGTAAGGCCTTTGACAAGGTCCTGCATGGAAGGTTCAAATACTGTGTATTCTTGGCCAAGTAGTGAACAGATTTGACAATGGCTGGATGGGAGAAGCCAGAAAATAGTGGTGGATAATTACTTCTCATATTGGAGGCCTGTGACTAGTGGTGTGCCTCAGGGATCAGTGCTGGGACCATTGTTGTTTGTCATCAATATCAATGAGCTGGATGATAATTTGGTAAATTAGATTAGTAATTTTGCAGATAACACTAAAATTGGAGGCATTGTGGACAGTGAATAAGATTTTGAAAGCTTGCAGAGGGATCTGGATCAGCTGGTAAAGTGGGCTAAAAAATGGCAGATGGAATTTAATGTAGACAAGTGTGAGGTGTCAAATTTTGGAAGGACAAACTAAGAAAGGATGTACACGGTGAATGGTCGGGCACTGAGGAGTGCGATAGAACAGAGGGATCTGGGAATATAGATATTTAATTCCCTGGAAGTGGTGTCACAGGTGGATAGGGTTGTAAAGAGAGCTTTTTGCACATTTCCCTTCATAAATCAAAGTATTGAGTACAGGAGTTGGGATGTTATGTTAAAATTGTTTAAGACATTGGTGAGGCTAAATTTGGAGAAATGTGTACAAATTTGGTCACCAAACTACAGGAAAGATGTCAATAAGATAGAAAGAGGGCAGAGAAGATTTATCAGGATGTTGCCTAGACTTCAGGAACTGAGTTACAGGGAAAGGTTAAACAGGTACGGACTTTATTCCCTGGAGCATAGAAGAATGAGGGGAGATTTGATTGAGGTGTTTAAAATTATGAGGGGGATTGACAAGGTAAATGTAGATAGGCTTTTTCCATTGAGGGTGGATGAAATACAAACCAGAGGACATGGGTTAGGAGTGAAAGGGGAAAAGTTTAGGGAGAACCTCTTCACTCAGAGAGTGGTGGGAGTGTGGAACAAGCTTCCAGCTGAAGTGGTAGATGCAGGCTCGATTTTAACATTTAAAGAAAAATTGGACAGGTATATGGATAGGAGAGGTACAGAGGGCTACAGACTGAGAGCAGGTCAGTGGGATGAGGCAAGAAAAAGTGGTTCGGCACAGACTAAAGGGTCCAAAGAGGTGTGTTTCTGTGCTGTAATTGCTCTATGGTTCTACGTCTACTCTGTCCATGCCTTTTAATATTGAAAATGTTTCAGTGAGACCCCCTTCCCCCACCCATTCTCCTAAATTCCAACTGATTACAGAGTAAGAACCTTCAAAGGCTCCTTGTGATTAATCTTTTTATTCAAGGAATCATCCTTTTTAAATTTTTTTATTTTTCACACTATAAATCATATTGACACTATAAATCATACAGACATTTTTCTTCTTAAATATATACAGTGTCGTTTTCTCCCCCTTTTTCCCCCCTCCCTCCCTCACTCCCTTTCCCATTCATTTAAAGTTCAATCTATTATACATTAAACCCATTAAACAATGTTGTCACTTAATAAAAATAAACAAGAAATTTTACTGAGTCAGTTCTTTTCGTTATCTTCTTCTGTCATTTTAAGTGGTGGAAGTCCACGGTAGGATTTCTCTATTGTGTTTCATGTATGGCTCCCATATTTGTTTGAATATTGTAATGTTATTTCTTAAATTATATGTTATTTTTTCTAATGGAATACATTTATTCATTTCTATATACCATTGTTGTATTCTCAAGTTGTCTTCTAATTTCCAGGTTGACATAATACATTTTTTTGCTACAGCTAGGGCTATCATAACAAATCTTTTTTGTGCTCCATCCAAATCGAGTCCAAATTCTTTGTTTCTTATATTACTTAGGAGAAGATCTCAGGGTTTTTTGATATATTGCTTTTTGTGATTTTATTTAATATCTGGTTTAGATCTTCCCAAAATTTTTCCACTTTCTCACATGTCCAAATTGCATGAATTGTTGTTCCCGTTTCCTTTTTACATCGAAAACATCTGTCCGATACTGTTGGGTCCCATTTATTTAACTTTTGAGGTACGATGTATAGCCTGTGTATTCAGTTATATTGTATCATGCGTAACCTCGTGTTTATTGTATTTCTCATAGTTCCGGAGCATAGCTTCTCCCATGTTTCATTCTTTATCTTTATGTTTAGATCTTGTTCCCATTTTTGTTTAAGTTTACCGTTTGTTTCCTCGTTCTCCTTTTCTTGCAGTTTTTTTAAAAATTTTTTATTTTTCACACCATAAATCACATTAACCATGGTACACACTTTTTACTTTTCACACATATACAGTGCCATTTTCTCCCCCCCCTCCCTCCTCCCATCCCACCCTCCTTACCTCCCCCCTCCCGTCCATTTAAGGTATACATTCGAGGATACATTAAACCAGTCAGACAATGTTGTCATTCAATAAAAATACACCAGAAATTCTACTGAGTCCATTCTTTTCATTTCCTTTTCCTTCCGTTAACTTGGGTAATGACTGTCCCCGGTAGGTTTTCGCTATTGTATTTAATGTAAGGCTCCCAGATTTGTTCGAATATTTCAATATTATTTCTTAAACTATATGTTATTTTTTCCAATGGAATACATTTATTCATTTCTATATACCATTGTTGTATTTTCAAATTATCTTCCAATTTCCAGGTTGACATAATACATTTTTTTGCTACGGCTAGAGCTATCGTAACAAATCTTTTTTGTGCATCCTCCAAATCAATTCCAAATTCTTTGTTTTTAATGTTACTTAGGAGGAAGGTCTCTGGATTCTTTGGTATATTGTTTTCTGTTATTTTATTTAATATCTGATTTAGATCTTCCCAAAATTTTTTTACTTTCTCACATGTCCAGATTGCATGAATTGTTGTTCCCATTTCTTTTTTACATGGAAAACATCTATCAGATACTGTTGGGTCCCATTTATTTAACTTTTGAGGTGTAATGTATAGCCTGTGTATCCAGTTATATTGTATCATACGTAACCTCGTATTTATTGTATTTCTCATCGTTCCGGAGCATAACTTCTTCCATGTTTCCTTTTTTATCTTTATATTTAAATCTTGTTCCCATTTTTGTTTAGTTTTACCATTTGTTTCCTCATTCTCCTTTTCTTGCAGTTTAATATACATATTTGTTATAAATCTTTTGATTAACATTTTATCTGTAATCACATATTCAAGGTTACTTCCCTCTGACAAACTCAAGCTGCTTCCAAATTTATCCTTCAAGTAGGATCTTAATTGGTAATATGCCAGCGCTGTATCTTGAGTTATATTGTACTTATCTTTCATTTGTTCAAAGGATAAGAATCTATTTCCTGAAAAACAATTTTCTATTCTTTTAATCCCTTTTTTTTCCCATTCTCTAAAGGAAAGGTTATCTATTGTAAAAGGGAGTAACTTGTTTTGCGTCAATATTAGTTTTGGTAATTAATAATTTGTTTTATTTCTTTCTACATGAATCTTCTTTCAAATATTGAGGAGATGATGTAATACTGGAGAACTTCTATGTTGTACCAATTTTAAATCCCATTTATATAATATGTGTTCAGGTATCTTTTCCCCTATTTTATCTAATTCTAATCTCGTCCAATCTGGCTTTTCCCTTGTTTGATAAAAATCTGATAGGTATCTTAATTGTGCGGCTCTATAATAATTTTTAAAATTTAGCAGTTGTAAGCCTCCTTGTTTATACCATTCTGTTAATTTATCTAGTCAGACAATGTTGTCATTCAACAAAATTACACCAGAAATTCTACTGAATCCATTCTTTTCTTTCCTTCTCCTTCCATCAACTGAGGTACTGTTTGTCCCCGGTAGGTTTTCACTATTGTATTTAATGTAAGGCTCCTATACTTGCTCGAATATTTCAATATTATTTCTTAACCTATCTGTTATTTTTTCTAATGGAATACATTTATTCATTTAAATTGAGTAGTTTCTTCCTTTTAATTTGGTTATGTATTCCATTAATATTTAAAGACATATAGTTCAGCGTAGCCCTTTTATATTTTGTTTATCTTCTCTTTCCGTTTTTCCATCATTACCTTTCCTCCTTTTCCATTTCTGTTTTCTTATTTTCAACTCTTTATAAGACAACATTCCTACAACATCCAACATTTTCCTTATTCTCCTATTTCTATCTTATTTATCCCCAATCTCCCCTTCACCTCCTGAGTTGTCCTTTATCCCTTGTCGGACAACCACATCTCCCCTCTCCATTTGGATTTGCGAATCCACTCGCAAGCGTGAACTGATTTTGCAGTGACCGCTATTTCCCCCCACCCCGCCTCCCCCAGAAAAGATTTCACTTTTCATATGTCACAAAGGTCACTCTTTTAATTCCCTCCTTATTCTCTGTATTCCATTACCTTCCCTTATTAATTCTTGTCTATACTATCTATATTTTCCTCTAAGTACAGATACATTTATGTATGCTCATTGTCTCTATTCACTCTTAAACCTCTTTACCCGCATACATATCAATCGTGATCATTTTTACTCTCATTACCCGTCTTCATCCCTCAGTCTATTTTTGTCTTTACCCACATACATATCAATCGTGATCATTTTAACTCTCATTACCCGTCTTCCTCCCTCAGTCTATTTTTGTAATTGTTCTGCAAATTTTCGTGCTTCTTCTGGATCCGAGAATAGTCTGTTTTGTTGTCCTGGAATAAATATTTTCAATACCGCTGGATGCTTTAGTATAAATTTATACCCTTTCTTCCATAAAATCGCCTTTGCTGTATTGAACTCTTTTCTCTTCTTTAGGAGTTCAAAACTTATATCTGGATAAATGAAGATTTTTTGCCCTTTATACTCCAGTGGTTTGTTGCCCTCTCTTACTTTTTCCATTGTCTTCTCCAGTACCTTTTCTCTTGTAGTATATCTTAGGAATTTTACTACAATAGATCTTGGTTTTTGTTGTGGTTGTGGTTTAGAGGCCAATACTCTATGTGCCCTTTCTATTTCCATTTCATGCTGTAGTTCTGGACATCCTAGGGTCTTAGGGATCCACTCTTTTATAAACTCCCTCATATTCTTGCCTTCTTCATCTTCCTTAAGGCCCACTATCTTTATGTTATTTCTTCTGTTATGGTTTTCCATTGTATCTATTTTTTGAGCTAGTAGTTCTTGTGTCTCTTTAGTTTTTTTATTAGATTTCTCCAATTTCTTTTTTAAGTCTTCTACCTCCATTTCTGCTGCTACTGCCCACTCTTCCATCTTGTCCATTTTCTTTCCCATTTCTGTTAAGGTCATCTCCATTTTATTTATTTTCTCTTCTGTGTTGTTTATTCTTTTTCTTAAATCCTTAAATTCCTGTGTTTGCCATTCTTTAAATGACTCCATGTATCCTTTAATAAGAGCAAGTATATCCTTTACCTTGCCTTTCTTTTCTTCTTCTATTTCTCTGTACTCTTCCTCTTCCTCTTCTTCCTCTGGGTTGGCCATCTGTTGTTTCTTTGGTGCCCTTTCCTCCTCTTCTTTCTTGTTTCTATTGTCTTCTGTGGTCTCTTCTTGCTGCAGGTGTTCTGCAGTTGTCGTTGCCGGCTGTGGAGATCGACTCCCCAGCTGGTCCCCCCTCCCGTCGGTGTGTTTTTTTTCATGCGCGGTTGCGCACTTTTACTCGGCTCTGCGAGCCATTTTTGTCGTCCATTATTTACCGACCTGAGGGAGCGGGTTTCTCTCTCCGCAGCGGGCCTCTTCGGACAGGTAAGGCCTTCACCTTTTTCCTCCTTTGTCTTCTCTTCCTCTCTTCTTACCGTTGCTTTCGATTTTTCTTTTTTTGTCGCCATCTTCTTTCCACCTTTATACTCACTTTTCTGTAACTTTTATTTCTGTGCCTTTGTGTTTTTCTTTGTTTTTCCCGACTTTTCTGGAGAGGGCTGGAGTTCACCGTCCGGCCACTACTCCATCACGTGACTCCTCGACGAATTAATAAGTCTTTAAATGTTTTATAGTATTCTATTGGGAATCCATCCTCTCCTGGTGTTTTATTGTTCGGTAGTTTTTTTATTATCTCCTCTAATTCTTCTATTTCAAATGGTTTTATTAATTTATTTTGCTCCTCTGTTTGTAATTTCGGTAGTTCAATTTTAGTTAGAAATTCATCTATTTTGTCTTCTTTCCCTTCGTTTTCAGTTTGATATAGTTGCTCGTAAAATTCCCTGAAGTTTTCATTGATCTCCGTTGGATTATATGTAATTTGTTTGTCCTTTTTCCTTAATGCCAATACCATTCTTTTAGTTTGTTCTGTCTTAAGCTGCCACGCTAGAATTTTGTGCGTTTTTTCTCCTAGCTCATAATATTTCTGTTTTGTCTTCATTATGTTCTTCTCCACCTTATATGTTTGTAGTGTTTCATATTTTATTTTTTTATCTGCCAATTCTCTTCTTTTAGTTGTGTCTTCCTTCATTGCTAATTCTTTTTCTATATTTGCTATTTCCCTTTCCAACTGTTCTGTTTCCGGATTGTAGTCCTTCTTCATCTTAGTTACATAACTTATTATTTGCCCTCTGATGAACGCTTTCATTGGGTCCCATAGTATAAACTTATCTTTCACTGATTTTGTATTTATTTCAAAGTACATTTTAATTTGTCGTTCAATTAATTCTCTAAAATCCTGTCTTTTAAGTAGCATGGAGTTTAATCTCCATCTATACATTCTTGGTGGGATGTCCTCTAGCTCTATTGCCAATAACAGGGGTGAGTGGTCCAATAGTCTAGCTTTATATTCAGTTTTCCTCACTCTCCCTTGAATGTGGGCTGATAACAGGAATAGGTCTATCCCTGAGTATGTTTTATGTCTGCCCGAATAATATGAATATTCCTTTTCCTCTGGGTGTTGTTTCCTCCATATATCCAAAAGTTTCATTTCTTGCATCGATTTAATTATAAATTTGGTTACTTTGTTCTTTCTGTTAGATTTTTCCAGTTTTATCCATGTTTGAGTCCAAATTAAGGTTGAAATCCCCTCCTATTACTATGTTCCCTTGTGTATCTGCTATCTTCAAAAAGATATCTTGCATAAATTTTTGATCTTCTTCATTAGGTTAATATACATTGAGTAAATTCCAAAATTGTGAATATATCTGACATTTTATCATTACATATCTCCCTGCTGGATCTATTATTTCCTCTTCTATTTTGATTGGTACATTTTTATTGATTAATATAGCTACTCCTCTGGCTTTTGAATTATATGATGCTGCTGTTACATGTCCTATCCAATCTCTCTTTAATTTCTTGTGTTCCACTTCAGTTAGATGTGTTTCTTGTACGAATGCTATATCAATTTTTTTCTTTTTTCAGTAAATTTAACAGTTTCTTCCTTTTGATTTGGTTATGTATTCCATTAATATTTAAAGTCATATAGTTCAACATAGCCATTTCATACTTTGTTTATCTTTCCTTTCCGTTTCCTCATCACCACCTTCCCTTCTTACCCATTTCTGCTTTCTTTTTTTGAACACATTATAAGACAACATTTCTAAAACATAAAATATTTCCACTATTCTCATATCTAAAATTGGAATCATCCTTTTGAACCTCCTTGGAACCCTCTCCAACATCAGCACATCCTTCCGTAAACGAGAAGCTCAAAACTGCTCACAATTCTCCACGTGAGGTCTCACTAGTGCCTCAACATCACACCCATGCTCTTGTATTCTATTCCTCTTGAAATTCTTCTAAAAGAAGAACTGTTTGGGGGGCATGGCAAGATGGCGTAGGGAACAGACGTGCCTTCCAGACCTATCCTGACTCTGATTTATTGTTTTGTCTTTAAGTGCCCGTTAAAGTTCTTTTAAAAGTTTATAAAAAATAAGAGGTGTTGGATTAGTGCCTAATGGTTTATATGCAAAAAAAAAGGTAAAAGAAAATATCAACAGACTGTTAAAAAAAACTACATTTTCCGAAATTGTCTGAGCCTACTTGTTTACAAGAAGCCAGGTCTCAACGTAGAATGGATCCAGAGGAGGACGTGCAGAGTTCGGCATTGAAGCTTCATTTTAAGCCGGTGAGGCTCTCTGAAGGTCGCACTCAACACCTTTCAGAACAAGGGGCTTGACGGGTGCCAGTGTTTCGCACGGTGGCCACTGCAGGTGTTGTTGCTGAGGTCTTGACAGTTGAATCAGCTGGGGCGCCACCAGCTGGAGAGTTAAAGAGTTGTCATTCGACTGCTATAGTGGTGGCGCTGCAAAATGCATCTTCAATTACAACGGTTTTTCCAGACATCGATTCAGTGAAGATGATTAAAGAGATTTGACTTAAAGATAACCCTGATCTTCAGTCTCCTGGCATTGCTGGGGGGACTTTGAGAGGGATTTTTATACGAAGTCAAACTGCTAGAAAAGATACTAAATTAAGGGAAGGGACAGAAGATCCCGTGGTCTCTAAGGAACAGCAAGACCCCATTATGCCTGAATCTATTTCTGTTGAAATGTCTGTTAAGGATCTTGAAGATAAGATATATTCTGTATCGAGTCACTTAGCTAATTTTGTGAACCTGTTTATTTCCAAGATTAATGTGATGGCGGAAGTCATTAATGGAGCTTTTAAGCTTGAAACCATTGAAAGATTTGAAATGTGTGATCAAGGTTTAGTCGATGCACAGGATCAACTGCAAGATGAAAATAGAATAATTGAAACATTGCAGATCCAAAATAAAAATTTAGCAATAAAGGTTGATTATTTGGAGAATCAATCTAGACGGAACAACGTGAAAATTGTTGGTTTGCCAGAAGGCATAGAAGGACCAGATCCAAGAAAATTTTTTACTGAATGGATTCCACGAGTGTTAGGACAGGATAAATTCCTTGAAGGTTTAATACTAGAACGTGCTTATAGAGTTTTAAGAAGAAAATCTCTTTCAGGACACAATCCAAGATCTGTTTTGATCCGTTGTTTAAACTATTGTGACAGAGAGACAATTTTACGTACGGCTATTAAAAATGCCCAGCAAAATAGATCTCCTTTGATGGTTCAGAATAATCCTGTTTTCTTCTATCAAGATTTGAGTCAAGAAATTATGTTTCGGAGGAGTCACGTGATGGAGTAGTGGCCGGACGGTGAACTCCAGCCCTCTCCAGAAAAGTCGGGAAAAACAAGAGAAAATACAAAGGCACAGAAATACAAGTTAAAGAAAAGTGAGTATAAAGGTGGAAAGAAGATGGAGACAAAAGGAGAAAAATCAAAATCAACGGAAAGAAGAGAGGAAGAGAAGACAACGGAGGAAAAAGGTGAAGGCCTTACCTGTCCGAAGAGGCCCGCTGTGGAGAGAAGACCCCACTACCTCAGGTCGGTAGAAAGAGAACTACAACAATGGCTCACAGAGCCGAGTAAAAGTGCGCAACCGCGCATGCGCGAGGAGTCGCGCATGCGCGATGCGCATGAAAAAAAACACACCGACGGGAGGGGGGACCAGCTGGGGAGTCGATCTCCACAGCCGGCAACGACAGCTGCAGAACACCTGCAGCAAGAAGAAACCACAGAAGACAATGGAAACAAGAAAGAAGAGGAGGAAAGGGCAGCAAAGAAACAACAGATGGTCAACCCAGAGGAAGAAGAAGAGGAAGAATACAGTGAAATAGATAAAGGGAAAGGCAAGGTAAAGGATATACTTGCTCTTGTTAGAGGATACATGGAGTCATTTAAAGAATGGCAAACACAGGAATTCAATGATTTAAGAAGAAGAATAAACAACACAGAAAAGAAAATAAATAAAATGGATATGACCTTAACAGAAATGGGGAAAAAAATGGACAAGATGGAAGAACGGGCAATAGCAGCAGAAATGGAGGTAGAAGACTTAAAAAAGAAATTGGAGGAATCTAATAAAAAAACTAAAGAGACACAAGAATTACTAGCCCAAAAAATAGATATAATGGAAAATTATAACAGAAGAAATAACATAAAGATAGTGGGCCTTAAGGAAGATGTAGAAGGCAAGAATATGAGGGAGTTTATAAAAGAATGGATCCCTAAGGCCCTAGGATGTCCAGAACTACAGCAAGAAATGGAAATAGAAAGGGCACATAGAGCATTGGCCCCTAAACCACAACCACAACAAAAACCAAGATCTATTGTAGTAAAATTCCTAAGATATACTACAAGAGAAAAGGTACTGGAGAAGACAATGGAAAAAGTAAGAGAGGGCAACAAACCACTGGAGTATAAAGGGCAAAAAATCTTCATTTATCCAGATATAAGCTTTGAACTCCTAAAGGAGAGAAAAGAGTTCAATGCAGCAAAAGCGATTTTATGGAAGAAAGGATATAAATTTACACTGAAGCATCCTGCGGTATTGAAAATATTTATTCCAGGACAACAAAACAGACTATTCTCGGATCCAGAAGAAGCACGAAAATTTGCAGAACAATTACAAAAATAGACTGAGGGAGGAAGACGGGTAATGAGAGTTAAAATGATCACGATTGATATGTATGTGGGTAAAGACAAAAATAGACTGAGGGATGAAGACGGGTAAGGAGGGTAAAAATGACCACGATTGATATGTATGCGGGTAAAGAGGTATAAGAGTGAATAGAGACAATGGGCATATGTGAAAGTATCTGTAATTAGAGGAAAACATAGAGAGTATAGACAAGAATTAATAAGGGAAGGTAATGGAATAGAGAGAATAAAGAGGGAATTAAAAGAGTGACCTTTGTGACATATAAAAAGCGAAATCTTTTCTGGGGGGGGCTGGGTGGGGGAAAAGAGCGGTCACTGCAAAATCAGTTGACGCTTGCGAGTGGATTCGCAAATCCAAATGGAGAGGGGAGATGTGGTTGTCCGACAAGGGATAAAGGGCAACTCAGGAGGGGAAGGGGAGATTGGGGATAAAGAAGATAGAAATAGGAGAATAAGGAAAATGTTGGATGTTGTAGGAATGTTGTCTGGTAAAGAGTTGAAAATAAGAAAACAGAAATGGAAAAGGAGGAAAGGTAATGATGGAAAAACGGAAAGAGAAGATAAACAAAATATAAAATGGCTACGCTGAACTATATGACTCTAAATATTAATGGAATACATAACCAAATTAAAAGGAAGAAACTACTAAATTTACTGAAAAAGGAAAAAATAGATATAGCATTTGTCCAAGAAACACACTTAACTGAATTGGAGCACAAGAAATTAAAGAGAGATTGGGTAGGACATGTAACAGCAGCATCGTATAATTCAAAAGCAAGAGGAGTGGCTATATTAATTAGCAAAAATGTGCCATTTAAAATAGAAGAGGAAATAATAGATCCAGCAGGGAGATATGTTATGATAAAATGTCAGATATATTCAGAGCTTTGGAATCTACTTAATATATATTCACCTAACGAAGAAGATCAAAAGTTTATGCAAGATACCTTTTTGAAGGTAGCTAATACGCAAGGGAACATACTAATAGGAGGGGATTTCAATCTGAATTTGGATCCAAATATGGATAAAACGGGGAAAAAAATTAACAGGAAGAACAAAGTAACCAAATTTATAATTAAATCAATGCAAGAAATGAAACTTGTGGACATATGGAGGAAACAAAACCCAAAAGAAAAGGAATACTCATACTACTCGACTAGACATAAAACATACTCAAGGATAGACCTATTCCTGTTATCAGCCCACAATCAAGGGAGAGTTAGGAAAACGGAATATAAAGCTAGACTATTATCGGACCACTCACCCCTGTTATTGGCAATAGAGCTAGAGGACATCCCTCCAAGAATGTATAGATGGAGATTAAACCCCATGCTACTTAAAAGACAGGATTTTAGAGAATTTATTGAAAAACAATTAAAAATGTACTTTGAAGTAAATACGGAATCAGTGGAAGATAAGTTTATACTATGGGACGCAATGAAAGCATTCATTAGAGGGCAAATAATAAGTTATGCAACCAAGATGAAGAAGGACTATAATCAGGAAACAGAGCAGTTGGAAAGGGAAATAATAAACATAGAAAAAAAATTAGCAATAAAGGAAGATACAACCAAAAGAAGAGAATTGGCGGATAAAAAAATAAAATATGAAACATTACAAACATATAAGGTGGAGAAGAATATAATGAAGACAAAACAGAAATATTATGAACTAGGGGAAAAAACACACAAAATCCTAGCATGGCAGCTTAAGACAGAGCAAACTAAGAAAATGGTATTGGCAACAAGGAAAAAAGACAAACAAATTACATATAATCCAAAAGAAATTAAGGAAAACTTCAGAGAATTTTATGAACAATTATACCGAACCGAAAACGAAGGGAAAGAAGGGAAAACAGATGAATTTTTGACTAAAATTGAACTACCAAAACTACAAATAGAGGAACAAAATAAATTAACAGAACCATTTGGAACAGTAGAAATACAAGAGATAATAAAAAATTTACCAAATAATAAGACACCAGGAGAGGATGGACTCCCAATAGAATTCTACAAAACATTTAAAGACCTAATAATACCGCCCCTCCTGGATGTAATCAACCAGATTGATGAGACACAAAACTTACCAGATTCATGTAAAACAGCAATAATTACAGTGATACTAAAACAAGGGAAAGATCCACTCTCACCAGCGTCATACAGACCAATATCTCTGCTAAACACAGATTATAAGATAATAGCTAAACTATTAGCGAACAGATTAGCAGAACAGGTACCGAAAATGGTAAATTTAGACCAAACTGGATTTATCAAAAAAAGACGCACAACAGACAATATTTGTAAATTTATTAACTTAATTCATGCAGTAGAAGGAAATAAAGCACCGGCAGTAGCAGTTGCTTTAGACGCAGAGAAGGCCTTCGACAGAGTAGAATGGAATTACTTGTTCAAAGTATTGCAAAAATTCAGTTTACCGGAGAAGTATATTAATTGGATTAAAGCATTATATAAGGGACCGTTAGCGAAAGTGACAGTAAATGGACATGTATCAAAGCAATTTAACTTAAGCAGGTCAACGCGGCAGGGATGCCCACTATCACCATTATTGTTTGCGCTAGCTATAGAACCACTAGCAGAATCGATAAGAAGAGATAATAATATAAAAGGAATAAAAATAAAAGACAGGGAATATAAAATCAGTCTGTTTGCGGATGATGTGATAGTGTACTTAACAGAACCAGAACTATCAATAAAAGAACTATATAAGAAATTGAAGGAATATGGAGAAGTGTCGGGATACAAGATAAACGTAAATAAAAGTGAAGCAATGCCTATGAATAACGCGGATTTCTCAAAATTTAAGGAGGAATCCCCATTCAGATGGCAAACGCAGGCAATAAGATACCTAGGTGTGCAAATAAACAAAAATCTAGGCCAATTATATAAACTCAATTACAATCCACTAATGAAAAAATTACAGGACGATTTAGAGCATTGGAAAGAGCTACCACTAACACTGATAGGAAGGATAAACTGTATTAAAATGAACATTTTTCCAAGGATACTATACTTATTTCAGGCATTGCCAATACAACTGACAGAAAAATTCTTCAAAGTGTTAAAGAAAATAATAAGGAGATTTTTATGGAGAGGGGGGAAACCGAGGATAGCACTAGATAAATTAACAGAATGGTATAAACAAGGAGGCTTACAATTGCCAAACTTCAAAAATTATTATAGAGCCGCACAATTAAGGTACCTATCAGATTTTTATCAAACAAGGGAAAAACCAGACTGGACGAGACTAGAATTAGATAAAATAGGGGAAAAGATACCTGAACACATATTATATAAATGGGACGAAAAATTGGTACAACATAGAACTTCTCCAGTATTACACCATCTCCTCAATATATGGAAGAAGATTCATGTAGAAAGAAATAAAATAAATTACCAAATACCAAAACTAATATTGACGCAAAATAAGCTACTCCCTTTTACAATAGACAACCTTGCCTTTAGAAAATGGGAAAAAAAAGGGATTAAAAGAATAGAAAATTGTTTTTCAGGAAGTAGATTCTTATCCTTTGAACAAATGAGAGATAAGTACAATATAACTGGAGATACAGCGCTGGCATATTACCAACTGAGATCCTACTTGAAAGATAAATTAGGAAGCAACTTGAGTTTACCAGAGGGAAGTAACCTTGAATATGTGATTACAGATACAATGTTAATCAAAAGATTTATAAAAAATATGTATATTAAACTGCAAGAAAAGGAAAATGAGGAAACAAATGGTAAAACTAAACAAAAATGGGAACAAGATTTAAATATAAAGATAAAAAAGGAAACATGGGAGAAGTTATGCTCTGGAACGATGAGAAATACAATAAATACGAGGCTGCGTATGATACAATATAATTGGTTACACAGACTATACATTACACCGCAAAAGTTAAATAAATGGGACCCAACAGTATCTGATAGATGTTTTCGATGTAAAAAAGAAAGGGGAACAACAATTCATGCAATCTGGACATGTGAGAGAGTAGAAAAATTTTGGGATGATCTCAATCAGATATTAAATAAAATAACAGAAAACAATATACCAAAGAATCCAGAGATCTTTCTCCTAAGTAACATAAAAAATAAAGAATTTGGAATTGACTTGGAAGATGCACAAAAAAGATTTGTCAAGATAGCCCTAGCCGTAGCAAAAAAATGTATTATGTCAACCTGGAAATTGGAAGATAATTTGAAAATACAACAATGGTATATAGAAATGAATAAATGTATTCCATTAGAAAAAATAACATATAGTTTAAGAAATAATATTGAAATATTCGAACAAGTATGGGAGCCTTACATTAAATACAATAGCGAAAACCTACCGGGAACAAACATTACCTAAGTTGATGGAAGGAGAAGAAAAGAAAAGAATGGACTCAGTAGAATTTCTGGTGTATTTTTGTTGAATGACAACATTGTCTAACTGAATTAATGCAACCTAGATTGTATACCTAAAATGGATGAGAGGGGGGGGGGGGTGGCTTGGGAGGAGGGAGGGGGGAGGGAGAAAAAGTAACTGTAAATGTGTGGAAAAGAAAAAGTGTATATCATGGCTATTGTGATTTATGGTGTGAAAAAAAAAAAAAAAAAAATTATGTTTCAACGACGCTAATTTAATTCTGTGAAAGAACGGTTGTGGAAAAAAAGACATAAGGGAACATTCAGGTATTCTGCAGTACTGAAGATTTTTTAGGATGGAAATTAGCCAAAGTTCTTTGACAATCCTAAAGAGGTTATGGACTTTACTCAGTCTCTACCAATCATGCAGTTTCAGGAACGATGTAGTCCTTCAAGGTCTCCAAAGAGAGTAGAGATGCAAGGTGGGATCCAGTTTTTTAAAAGAAATGGAAGCAATGGTGACCGAAGTGGTAACGTTGATTTAAAAATAAATAAATCTTTTATCTTTTTTTTGAGAAGAGTTTAAATAGTTTAAATAATGATGAATGTTTAATGAAATGGGAGTTGGGAGAGGGAACTGGGTGGGCACTAGATTCCAGAAGTCATCAGCTACCTGTGAGTTATTTCACACCCAATATTTTGGGGGAGTTACCGCTTTGGGCGGTTTAAACAGGAGGAGGTAGTTGTGACCTCCGACCTGTTTAAGAAGTGAAGGTTTTTTTATTATTTTTTTTAAAAATAAATAATTTTTTTTAACTCTTTTTGTTTTCTGATTGTAATTGAGAGGGAATTAGGAGGTTTCTTTCTCTCCTTTTTTTTCTCTTTTTGGGGGGTGTTTTTTCTTTCTTTTTTAAGAGGATGATGTCACAGAAGATAATGTTGAATTAGATGAAGAGGAAGATGAGGGGAAAGGTGATAAGAAGAAAGAAGAAAATTAAGTACAAATACATTGAGGGAGAAGAGTTTAATAAAATTAAGTTAATTTCGATAGAGAATTTTGAAGATGTTATAAATGAAGAATATGGAGAATTTTATAAGAGTTTGAACTTTTTTCTTTTTTTTTCTTTTTTTATATAAGGGAAGGGGAAGGGAATAAAAAGTTTATCTGATTGTTTTTCTAAGGGATATTTTTGTTCTCTCGATGAATTATAAAGGAAACTTGGTATTAATGGAAATTCTGTATTTAGGTATTATTAATTATGATTTTTTACAATAACAGATATGTGGTTGATATATGATTTTAATATTTAAACTTAGTTTTAAAGTGGATTTCATTTGTTAAATACATGTATTATGTTTGATTTAAATATATGTTTAAGGGTATTATTTTAGTATTGATATTTTTTTGTTGTTAGTAATTTTTTTTGTTGTTAAGTTTTATCCTTTTTTTGTAAGTGGGGCTTTTTCTATTTTATTTACAATATTGTTAATTAATTCTTCACTCTTTATTTTGGGGGGAGGATTGGACTAATTTTAAATTGGATGATTAATGTGTTATAATTATTGGGGGGGTTAATTTGTGTAGTTTAATGATGTAGTATTCTAATTTTTATTATCTTATTTTTTATTATTTCTTTAAATGTAATTTTTATTTTATTCATGTCATAAAATTTTAAATAAAGTTTTTAAAAAAAAAAAAGAACTGTTTCAAAGGGGCAAAAAAGGACATTGCTGGAGGGACTCAGTGGGTCAGGCTAAATGTGGAGAGGGAAGTGGATAATAGACATTTCAAGACCCCGTCATCTGTCCTTGACATGAAACCCTTGTCCGTTGCTGATTTTGAATGCATAAATACCAGCTGCCCTGTCTTCATGGCCTCAGAGACCCAGCCGGGTTCAATCCTGGAGTTCTCCCTCTGACCACATGGGATTCCTCTGGGTGCTCCAGTTGCATCTTATATTCCAAATATGTGGGATAACTGGCCATGTAGATTTTTGGGGAAGAATGTGAGTGGCAGAATGTGGAGGTGTTGAACAGAATGTCTGGGGGATAGCTTACAGGAAAAGAGAGTGGGGAATAAAATTACTTGAACTGGCATGCGCATGATTGGCTGAATAGCCTCTTGTGTATGGGCTGAACTAAGCATACATCTGGCTCACTCTGTATTCTAAATGAAAATCTTTGTACTATCAATCAGATGTTCTGCCTGGCCAACAGTAAAAAGAATCAGATTTTACTGTCATGAACGTTGCTTTGCTGCAATGTTGCAGGTATAAATATTGCTATAAATTATATATTTAAAAAATTAGTGCAAAAGAAGCGAACGTGAGGCAGCGTCTGGTTCATCGTCCATTCAGAAATTTGGTGGCGGAGGGGAAGAAAACCCATGCAGACACGGGGAAAATGAACAAAGTCTTTGCAGGCAGTGTGGGATTCGAACCCCAGTCCGGTCCTGGTCGTTGGCGCTGTAAAGGCATTGCACTAGCCACTATGCTAACCGTGTCGCTGAATGCTCGTATCCAACTTCCTGAATCTTTTTCCCAATGGTAGCAGGGTGAAGAGGGCATGGCCTGGGGGTGTTCCTTGAGGATGGAGGCTGCTTTCTCTAGACACTGCCTCTCAAGGTTGTATGTGACGTCAAGTATAAATTTGAACTTTGATTAATCGTGTCATTTCAGTGGAACAAGGAAGCTTCTCGACCTGCTGAGTTCCTCCAGCAGATTGTGGACCTCCCCCCACCCCCACTTGTGTTTCCTATAGACCGTTGATGATGGGGCACTGTTCACTGTGGGATTCAGAAGTCATGTCTCAAGTGAATAATAAGTGAGAGTGCTGAATTGGATCTGGAAGTGTGACTTATTGAACTTAACAGATTTATTTTAATAAATTTATTTCATTTTCTCCTCTTCCCACATGCCCCAAAACCATGTTTTCTCTTCGCAGAATTTTAGCAAAAGGGTCAATAAGCCACGTACGATGACAACGAGGAAAAACTATCAGGCACCCACACTGGACCTGCACACTATTGAAGACCTGTATCCTTTTGGATTAAATATAAAATGCACACGTTGTTCTCTGCAGAGGGCTGGTGACAGAGAGTAAAGCAGCACAGAAACATGCCCTTCAACTCCCTGATCCCTCCTCAAGCAAGCATTTGTGGCAAATTGATCCCATCATTTCTCCCTGCATTCCCATCATTCCTCCCAGATCCTGCACTCAACAGACAACTTACAGCAGCTATATAATCTACCAAAGTCCCCATCGTTTCGTCGAGCACCCTCGGACTGTCCACTGCAATAATGGGGGGGGGGGGGGCCCTGACCACTACAATTTTGCGCCCCGCTCCCACGCCGACGTTTTCGTCCATGGGGCTCCCGCACTGCAGAACCAAGGCCACCCAGAAATTGGAGGAACAGCACCTCATTTTCCAACTGGACAGCATTAACATTGACTTCTTTGGTTTTTGTTTGGCCCCTTCCCCCTCTCTCTCCCTCTTTCACCATCCCTCTGTCTCATTTCCTCTTGCTCCATTACCCCCTTCCCTCTCTCTTTCACCATCCCTGTCTCCTTTCCTCCTGCTCCATCACCCCCTTTCCTCTCCCTCTTTCACCATCCCTGTTTCATTTCCTCCCGCTCCATTGCCCCCTTCCCTCTCATTCTTCCTCTTTCACCATCCCTCTGTCTCCTTCCCTCCCACTCCATTGTCCCTTCCCTCTCTTTCTCCCTCTTTCACCATCCCTCTGTCTCCTTTCCTCCCGGTTCATTACCCCCCTTCTCTCTCCATCTTTCACCATCCCTCTGTCTCCTTTCCTCCTGCTCCAGTACCCCTTTCCCTCTCCATTCAGTGAACTCTCCCCCTCCCCATCACTTCTCAGCTTTTCACTCTACTGTTCTCCCACCTAACTGTGCACTCCCACCCCTCAGTGTTTCTGGAGCGGTCGGTTGTGTTGCGAGATGGGACCCTTGCTCGGTGTCCAAGCCAACGGCATCTTGTTTGTCCCCTGGAGCAGCCGAATGGCAGGAAAGAGTAAAGTGTAAGGCCCCAGCTCACCTGAATGAAGATAGGTAATAAAGAGAGAGGGAGAGATAGTTTTTGGCAGCAGTATCAACTGCATCCCATTGTGATCAACGCATTTACTTTAACTTTGGACAGTGTGCAGGCTGAGGAGGAGGAGGAGAACCTGCTGGATTCATACACCACTCCAGGAAGGGTAAGTATTTCCTTCTCTCTTATGGGTCAGAAGGGACTTCTCTGGTTTCCTCCTGCTGGCCTAAAGGTTAACCTCCAGGGTGAGTCGGTGGTGAAGAAGGCGAATGCATTGTTGACGTTCATGTCGAGAGGAATAGGATACAAGATAAAGTAAATGTAGGTTGGCTTTTCCCACTGATGTTAGGAGAGATACAAACCAGAGGACATGGGTTAAGGGTGAAAGGGAAAAAGCTTAGGGGGAAAACATCACACAGAGTGAAACGAGTTGTCTGCTGTGGTGAAAAATGCAGGCTCAATTATGACATTTAAGAAAAATTTGAACATGTATGTGGACAGGAGTGGTATGGTTTGGGTGCAGGTCAGTGGGGACTGGACAGAATGATAGTCGGCACAGAAGGGCCAAAGGTTCTGTTTTTGAGCTGCAGTGTTCTATGGTTCTCTCACTTAATATTTAGAGACCAAATATACAGAAGAATAATTTACAAGTAAAAATAGTAAAAACACAAAGCTGGAGAAACTCAGCAGATCAAATAGTGAACTTTATACAGCAAAGATAAAAATACATAACCGACGTTTCAGGATTGAGCCCTTCATCAAGGTTTGATCTGCTGAGTTTCTCCAGCATTGTGTTTTTACTTCAATCACAATGTCGGCAGACATTCATGCTTAACTAATAATTTACAACTTCATCTTTCCAGGAGGGACAGAACAGAGTCGTAGACTGTCATGATGGGAGGCAGGTAGCCTTGGTCTCCTCAATTCTGGTGAAAATTGAAGGGGACAGTGAAGTAGAGGGAAGGACATCTAGGCACTACAGAGCAGAAGTAGCGAAGGACTGGCGTTTGACCACAAGATATAGGTGGAGAAATAGACCATTCGGCCCATCAAGAAGCTCCCCCATTTTCATCATGACCTGGTCCATTCTCCCAATCAGCCCCACTTCCCCTGCCTTCTTCGCATAACCTTGGATACCCTACTCAGAGGCTCCGATAGCTCAGTGGTTGGAGAACTGGTTGTGTAAACCAAGAGTCGCGAGTTTGGTCGTTGTTGGGGCCTCATCTCCGTGAGAGGCGCTTGACAAAGTGACGACTCTCTGTCTTTTTACATAAAGTTAAAGAATTTCATACATGTTCCATTCTAAATGTAATATTATGTAACAATAATGGAACCTTTACCCATATCAATCTCTGCCAACACCCAACAACTTGGCCTCCACATCTGCCCGTGGTAGTAAATTCCACAGATTCACTACTCTCCGGCAAAAGAATTTTGTCCGCATCTCTGTTTTAACTGGGAACTCTTCAGTCCAGAAGTTGTGCCCTCTTATCCTTGAATCCTCTAACATGGGTCACAACTTTGCTACAGCCAAGTCAAGTTTATTGTCATCTGATTGCACAAGTACAACCCAACCAGACATAACACACATACAGACAATACATAGGTAGGACAAGCATACATATCTGCAAATAAGTAAATATTGTTTCGTAAATACGAGAGTCTCAGTTGGTTTGTTTGAGCAGTTCCTTGGGTCGTTCAGTTTTCTCACTGCCCGTGGGAAGAAGCTGTTCCTCAGCCTAGTGGTGCTGGCTCTGATCCTCCTGGATCTCTTCCCCAGGAGCAGCTGAAAGATGCTGAGTGCAGGATGGAAGGGGTCCTCAACAATTTTGTGCGCTCTCCTCTGACAACGATCCCAGTGCATCAAGTCGGTGGTGGGGGGAGGGGGGCGGAAAGAGCCCAGTGATGCTCTCTGTCACTCTTACAGTCCTGTGGCTTGACCTCCGATCCATTTCTCTGCAGCAACCGCCCCCGCTCTTGATAGAGCTTTTGTAGAAAGTTGGCATGATGGTGGCCGATGCCGTATAAAACCTCAACATCGCCCTTCTGTGCCGACTATTATTCTGTCCAGTCCCCACTGACCTGCACCCAGACCATACATGTTCAAATTTTTCTTAAATGTCAAAATTGAGCCCGCATCTTTCACCTCAGCAGACAGCTTGTTTCACTCTGTGTGATGTTTGCCCCCTAAGCTTTTTCCCTTTCGCCCTTAACCCATGCCCTCTGGTTTGTATCTCCCCTAACATCAGTGGGAAAAGCCAACTTGCCCCCTTTATTGACGAGTTGTCAGCTGAAGAGGTGAATGTAGACTCAATTTTAACATTTAAAATTTACTTTATCTTGGCCTGTATTCATTGGAAATTAGGAGAATGAGTGGGTGGGGGGGGGGGGATCTCATTGAAACATTTTGAATGTTGAAGGGCGTGGACTGAGTCGATGTAGAAAGGTTGTTTCCCATGGTGGGAGAGTCCAGGAGAAGTGAGCACAACCTCAGGATTAAAGGGCATCTGCTTCGAACAACTTCTTTAGCCAGAGGGTGGGGAATCTGCAGAATTTGTTGCCACGGGTGGTTGTGGAGGCCGGGCCATTGGGTGTATTTAAGGCAGAGATTGACAGGTTAGTCAAATGTTTTTCTCAGTACTGTTTAAAAAAAAATTAAAGAAACAGGTTAGATAGAGAAAAAAAATCATGATTAAAAGTTAACACTTACTCTCATTCCTTCGATGTCTTGCATTCATGAATTGGGGGCACAATTTATTTGTAAGTACGAGTTGTCCATAAGTTGGATGTCTGTAACACTGCTGCAAAACAACAAATTTTGTGACTTGTTCATGACAGTTAATTCTGATTTGGAAAACTGTATATTGTGTGTGCACTGTGGGCCAGAGAAACATTGTTTCATTGGGTTGAATATGTAATGATCTTCTGAGGGTCATTTATGTTGTGTAATTCCCACTTGTCTTTCTTCCTCCTCCTGCAGACGACCTCACAGAAGCGAGCGCTAAGCACCCCCGAAAACCGACAATCTAAGAAGCTGTTGAATGCCCGCAGCCCACGCCTCCTCTTCTCTCCGGCCTCCTTCTCTCCCAGGTAACAGTCTGATGGCCGAAGCGACGTCAGCCCAGGCTGTGGGTCCACCCAAAGCTGTGAGAATCCAACCCGCAAGGCAGCAGGTCAGGCAGCAGCCAGCTCTTTGGGTCAGGACTCTTCATCGAGCCTCGACAAAGGGTCCCGACCTGAAACCTAGACTGATCCTTCCTGGCTGTCAATGGTACCTTGACGGCTCAGTTCCTCCAGTAGCTCGTTCTTTGCTCAATGTCCCAGCATCTCCAGCATTTTAAATGTTTGAAATTTAGACATACAGTAAGTCCTTGAATAATGTTTCGTTCAACGTGGTTATAACATTGATGAGTAAAGAGAAAAGTACGGGACCACCCTTTGTTATTGTTTGGTTTGAACTGAATGATGGTGGGTGCTCCTTACAATGTTTATTACTTGATACATCCCTGTTTCAATGAGCCCTAAACGTGTGCAGTGCACCCCCGCTGACTGTGGCAACAAAAGTGTTACAAAATTAGAAGTGTTGAGGAGATTTTACAATGGATAACGAGCTGTGGATATTGGAGAAGCTCTCACTCTGTTGCATAACAATCTCTATCCCAATTGTAGGATGACCTCTGTTTGCAGAGCCTGAGGAATCAATTCCCCTCACTCTCTCTGTCTCCACAGTCCAACCCCTTCTCAGAAGTACAGCTCCAGAACTAACCGGGGGGAAGTGGTTACCTCCTTTGGCACTGTGAAAGGGAGCACATGGCGCGGCATGGGCGGCAGGAGCGCCAGTGTGCAGCTGCTAACCGCGCCTGAGGACTCGATCACCAAAAGATTCAAATACATGTTCCAGAAGATCTTTGACATCCGAGAAGGTAATGGTCGCTCTGCAGTTTCATTGGGGTTTCCTGACTGCCCTGGCATCGGCATGGTTGAATAGTTGCGGGATGTTCTTGGTAGGACAGCGACGATTAATGTGCACCAAAGGCCCTTGGTGTGCCCAGAATTGTAAATAATCCTGCAATCAATATGACAGAGTAAATGTAGGTCGGCTTTTTCCATTGAGGGTAGGTAAGATACAAGCCAGAGGACATGGGTTTAGGTGATAGGAGAAAAATTTAGGGGAGCATGAGGGGGAACTTCACACAGAGAGCAGTGGGAGTGTGGAACGAGTTGTCAGTTGAAGAGGTGAATGTAGACTCAATTTTAACATTTAAAATTTAAATTTAGACATACAGCATGGTAACGGGCCATTTCAACCCACAAGTCTGTGCCACCCAATTTGCACCCAATTGGCCTGCAACCCCTGGTATGTTTCCCCTGGGAGGAAACCGGAGCCCCCAAGGAAAACCCATGCAGACGTGGGCAGAATGTACAGACTCCTTACAGACAGCGTGGGATTCGAAACCCGGTCCCGATCGCTGGGGCTGTAAAGGCATTGTGCTAACTGCTACACCAACTGTGCTACCCCAAATTTGAGCCGATACATGGATGGGAGGGGTATGGAGGTCAGAGGGACTAGGCAGAATAACAGTTCAGTACCGACTAGAAGGGACTGTTTTCTCTGCTGTAATGTTCTAAGGTTCTAATGGGATAAATAAACTGGTTCACCATTACTAATGATAAAGATGAATCTTGCGGGAGGAGCATGACAGGCACATTTATTGTCCATCTTTTGTGGGTCCTTGGGTGGATGGTGTTGTGGCACTACCGTGAGCCACTGCAGTCTGTTTGGAGAAGGTACTCCGAATGCTGACGGAGTTCCTGGGGAAAACCCACGCAGACACGGGAAGAACGGACAAACTCCTTACAGACAGCGTGGGATTCGAGTCCAGTCCCAGTCGCTGGCATTGTAAAGGTGTTGCACTAACTGCCATGCCAACCATGCTCCCTTGGAGTAAAAAAAAAAGTACTGAAAGTCTGCAGACATCGTCCTTGGAGTAAAAAGGTATTGATGAGGGGATCAAGCCTGAAACGTTGGTTTTGTATCTTTATCACAAGATCACAAGACCAAGGAACAAAAGTAGGCCATTAGGCCTATCAAGTCTGTCCCGTAAATCTACACTAAGCTACTCTACACTAGTTCCAATTTCCGGCCTTTTCCCCATATCCCTTGATGCCCTCACTAATGAGATACTTGTCTATTTCTTATTTAAATACTCCCAGTGATCTGGCTTCCACTGCTGTATGGGGCAGCGAGTTCCACAGATCCATGACCTTCTGGCTAAAGAAGTTCTTCCTAATCTCTGTTTTATATGACTATGACCCCTTGTCCTTGATTGACCCCTTGTCCTTGATTCACCCATCAAGGGAAACATCTTACCCGCATCCACCCTATCTAAACCCTTCAATATACAAAAAGCCTCCATGAGATCTCCTCTCATTCACCTATACTCCAATGAATACAACCCAAGAGCTGTCAAACGCTCCTCGTACATCAGCCCTTGCATTCCGGGAATCATCCTGGTAAATCTCCACTGCACCCTCTCCAACAACATCACATCCTTTCTAAGATTGGGGATCCAAAAGTGCACACAGTTCTTTAAATGGGGTCTCACCAGTGCCATAGAGCCTCATCAACACCTCTTTACTCTTGGACACTATTCCTCTTGAAATGAAGGCCAACGTAGCATTCACTTTCTTCACTACCAATTTCACCTGGTCATTAACTTTTAGATTTCCCTGCACGATGACCCCCAGGTCCCTTTGCACATCTGAGGTCTGAATTTTCTCCTCATCCAAACAGTATTCTGCCTGTTTGTTTCCACTGCCAAAGTGTACAACTGTACATTTCTCGATGTTGAATCTTATCTGTCATAATTTTGCCCAGTCTCCTAATCTGTCTATATCCTTCTGCAACTTTATGCTTTCTACTTCTTTCTTTCTTCTTTGGCTTGGCTTCGCGGACGAAGATTTATGGAGGGGGTAAATGTCCACGTCAGCTGCAGGCTTGTTTGTGGCTGACAAGTCCGATGCGGGACAGGCGGACACGGTTGCAGCGGTTGCAGGGGAAAATTGGTTGGTTGGGGTTGGGTGTTGGATTTTTCCTCCTTTGCCTTTTGTCAGTGAGGTGGGCTCTGCGGTCTTCTTCAAAGGAGGTTGCTGCCCGCCGAACTGTGAGGCGCCAAGATGCACAGTTTGAGGCGATATCAGCCCACTGGCGGTGGCTAGTGGGTTTCTACTACATTGCTATATAAAGTACACAGTTTGACCTGCTGAGTTTCTCCTGTTTCATGTTTTTAGAACTCGCTTGTCTTGTGAGAAGTTTTGGGTTCCTCTTTTAAGGAAAGATGGAAAGTTGGAAGAGGGTTCAGAGGAATTTCACAAGGATGATTCCGGGAATGAAAGGGTTATGATATGAGGAGCATTTGACGGCACTTGGCATGCACTCATTGGAATTTAGGACATTGGGTGGGGGTGGGGGGGGGGGTGGGAGATCTCATTGAAACATTTTGAATGCTGAAAGGCGTAGATGTAGATAGGTCGTTTCCCCACGGTGGGAGAGTCTAGGACAAGGGGGCACAACTTCAGGATTGAAGGGTATCTGCTTAGAACAGACACAGAGGAATTCCTTTAGAGGTGAATCTGTGGAATTTGTTGACACAGGCAGTTGTGGAGGCCAGGTCATTGGGTGTATTTAAGGCAGAGATTGATGGGTTCTTGATTAGCCAAGGCATCAAAGGTTATGGGAGAAGGCTGGGCGGTGGGGGGGTGAGTGGGGGAAATGGATCAGCTGATGATTAGATGGTGGGACAGACTTGATGGGCATAGTAAGCTACTTGGGATCCTACATCTTGTGATCTAATGGACATGGAGCAAGCCAAGAAATGAATGAGGATACTGGCCACCTCATTCAATGGCAGAATTAGCTTGTAGGGTTGAATGATGTCCTGTTCCCAAAGAGCCAAAGGCCTCAGATGGAGATAGATGTCCTTGGCCTTCTTTGGACATTATACACAGTACAGGCCCTTTGGTCCTCGATGTTGTGCTGACCTATGTATTCCTACCAAAAAAAATCCCTTCCTACCTCGTAACCCCCTAATTTTCTTTCTTCAAGTCTATCTGTCCCATTAAGTCTAGTACCCTGAGAAGGGTTCTTCTGCGACCATTCTTGCAAATTAACTCTAAATGTGCATACAGCCAGAGAAGAGCAAGCATGCGATTGTGGAGTAGGGAGTAGATTTAGGACGGAGATGAGGGGGAACTCATTTTCCCAGAGGGTGGAGCATCTGTGGAATTTGCTGCCCGTGGAAGCAGTGGAGGCGACCTCAGTAAACAGATTTAAGATAAGGTTGGAGAGATTTTTGCATCGTCGGGGAATTAAGGGATATGGGGAAAAGGCCAGTCAATGGAGATGAGCCTCTCATCAGATCAACTGTGCTCACATTGACTGGTGGAGCAGGGCTGGACGGCCGACTCCCGCTCCTGTTTCTGATGTTCTTCTTTTCAAAATGTTTTTATTGAGAGCATCATAATCCAGCATTTTTTCTTTTCATTTTGCCCTTTGGACCTGGTTGCTGGGTGGGAGAACCATTTTGTCAACGCGGTTTTGAGTGTGGAAATTGGAGGAATTACCTGTGCCTAACCCCACCTTCTGTTCATGAATCCATCTCAGTTCTCAATAGCCGGATTGAGGATTTGACTCCGTCTTTGACCAGTCACCACCACATTGAGGAATTCAGGCCGGTTGCCATGCCATCTCAGGTAAGTGGTGTTTCTCTGCACCAAAACGTCATGGTGAATTGACCGTAGTGTAAAATCAGCAAACTTGCCATCTGGGAAAGTTATCCCATTAATGAAGCAGTAAAGGTTAAACTGAGTTCATTTCAAGTTGAAACATCAGCAGAATCAGAATCGGGTTTATTGTCATGAAGTTTGTTGTTTTGTGGCAGCGGTATTGTGCAAAATTACTATAAACTGTGAGGAGTCAGCCTACAGGAAGGAGGTTGAAAACTTGGTTGAATGGTACTCCAACAACCTCGCACTCAATGTCACCAAAACTGAAGAGCTGACTATTGATTTATGAAGGGGAAACCATAGGGTTATATGATCAGTGATCATTGGGGGATCAGAGATGGAGAGGTTTAGCAAATTTGAGTTCTTCTAAATCTTTCCTGCACCCGACACACTAATGGCATCGTGAATGAAAACATGTCAGCGCCTCTACTTCCTCAGGAGTTTGTGGAGGTTCGGTATGACATCGGAAACCCTGGCAAATTATAGAGGTGTGGTGGAAAGTGTGCTGACTGGCTGCATCGCAGTCTGGGGACACCAATATCCCCAAGCGGTGCGAGTTAACAACCCTCTGGAGTTTATTCTTAACCTGAGATTTGGCGCCTCCATACCAGACAATGATGGAACTGGCCAGAATAGTCTCCACGGTACCACCTGTAGAAGTTTACAAGGGTTTTTGGTGACATACCAAATCTTCTCAGACACCTCACAAAGTATAGCCGCTGGCCAGCCTTCTTTGCGATTGCATCAACGTGGAGGATTCAGGACAGATCCTTGGAGATGTTGACAACCAGGAATTTTAAATTCTTGACCCTCTCCACTACTGACCCCTCGATGAGGGCTAGGTCGTGTTTCCCTGACTTCTCCTGAAGTCCACAATCATCTCCTTGGTTTTGCTAATGTTGAGTGCAAGGTTGTTGTCGATAAACCATTCAACGAGCTGATCTGTCTCCTTTCATTGTTCAAGTTTGTTTGTTATTTGATTTGGCACAGACTAGAAGGGTTAAAGAGGCCTGTTTCTGTCATATAATTTTCTATGGTTCTATGATCGTACCAATACAACCTGATGGAACAGTGAAAAACACACGTTCCAATATAACCCATGTTCAGATGATCGATTCATATACACTCTACATCAGGTTTCATGTCAAAGTACATACATGACATTACATACAATCCTGAGATTCTTTTTCCTGCAGGCCAGGCAGAATTACCAGTGCAAAAAAAACTACACAACGTACACATGTAAACAGATAAATATAAACAAAATGACTGCAATACAACAGAGGGAAAAAACCGGTAATGTGCCAAGTAAGAGTCCTTAACTGAATCCCTGATTGAGTTTGTTGTTGAGGAGTCTGATGGTGGAGGGGTAGCAGCTGTTCCTGAACCTGGTGGTGCGAGTCTTGTGGCACCGATAACTCTTTCCTGATGGCAGCAGCAAGAACAGAGCGTGTGCTGGGTGGTGTGGATCCTTGATGATTGCTGCTGCTTTCTGATGGTAGCTTTCCCTGTAGACATTCTCAACGGTGGGTAAGGTTTTGCCTGTGATGTCCTGAGCAGTGCCCACTACCTTTTGCGGGGTTTTCTGCTCGGGGGTATCAGTATTTCCATACTAGACCATGATGCAGTTGGTCAGCGCACTTTCCACCACATATGTTCATATATTAAAATAAATATTGTTAATAAATAGGAGGGTTTCAGAGAGTTGTTTCATCAGTCGTTCAGCATTCTCACTGCCCGGAAGAAGCTGTTCCTCAACCTGGTGGTGCTGGCTCTGATCTTCCTGTATCTCTTCCCTGACAGGAGCAGCTGAAAGACACTGTGTGTGGGGGTGGAACAGGTCCTCAATGATTTTGCATGCCATCTTCAGACAACGATCCCAGTAGATCTCGTCGATTAGAGGGGGGGGGGGGGGGAAGGAGACCCTAGTGATCCTCTCAGCCCCTTTTATGGTTCTGTGGATTGACCTCGGATCTAATGCTTTACAGCAACCATACTGCACTGACGCAGCATTGTGTGGCCAGAACTGCATCCATGAATATCACTGGGTATTTAGTGAAATATTTAATTGCCTGATTGAAGAGCAGAGATTGCAGACTCAGCTTTAAGCCTGTGCCTTCTGACATTTTGATTCAGAACTTCAAATCATTTATAATTGAATATTTATTCTGTGCATTTGCACAGTCAATTTGTTTACATTCTCTCTTCTGTTTAGATTTCTTTTTAAAATATTATATTGGCATTTAAAGTCTAAACAATTGAACAGTACAATTCTACAGTGTGCCACAAAATTAGAAAAAAAGACAAATATGATCGTAATTATCGTAAGTAATTAATAAAATAAGCATAACAACAAAAAAAGAAAAAAAAAGTTTTAAAAATTTTCAAACCCCTTCATCGAAGCAACGTTGAGAAAGGAAACATATGAATCAAATGACACCTTCTTGGTTTCCCAGATTCCTGAAGAATGCTAAATCTTAACATAATGATAGTTGTCCATAAATGAGTCTTTTGGAATTTAATATTTAAATCCTTGATCGCACATCTAATTTTTTATCTAAATTTATGGAAGACATAATCTCGTTCAGCCACTGTGCATGTGATGGGGCGTTATCTCTCCATTTTATCAAAATTTCATGTCTGGCCATTAATGAAGTAAAAGATAAAATTTAACTCTGAGTGGAAGTCAGTAAAACATCGCCCTCTTGAGATATTGATGGTAATACATTGTCATTGTGCTGGTCGACCAACCAACGAAACACAATCAGCAGCAATCAGAATTTAATAAAGAGTTACATACATTGCGGTAAAAGCGTACAATAATCCATATCCAATTAAAACCACACTATTTTAAAATGAATTGTTAAAAATGACTGATTATAAAATCCAAGTGCAGCACCACTCAGCGCCTTGAACTGGTGTTTAACGTTGTCACAGCTTCATTAAAAAAGATTCTTCTTAAGCCTACTGGTGTGTGAGTGAAGGCTCCTAATGTCGTCTGTCCGATGGTAGGAGAGTAACTAGTTCCTGGTATGGTGGGTTGCGTCTTTGATAGCATTTCTCGCTCTGCCAAAACATCGTCCCCTATGGATGGATTCGATGGGAGGCAATTGGATTCCGTTGATCCGTTGGGCAGTTTTCACTCCCTGCTGGAGTGCTTTACGATCTTGTTCAGGACAGTTCCCATACCACACAGAAATATTGTATGTCAGCACGCTCTCAACAGTACATCTGTAAAGATTCAACAGTATTCTTGGGCATACTTTTCTTCATCTATCTCAAAAAAAGTAAAGACGTTGTGCCTTTTTGATAAAAATTGATGAACTCAAAGACTAAGTGAGATCAGCAGAGATATGGACCCCCGGGAATTTAAAGCTCTCCACCACCGCTCCATTGATGTCAATTGGGACGTGAGTGTGGCTTCCTGCACGTCTAAAATCTGCCACAATCTTTTTCGTTTGGTATTGAGTAACAGATTGTTCTTGGCACACCACAAGGCTAGGTGCTAAATCTCACCCCACAGGCCATTTTATTGTCCCCTGTAATCAGGCCCACCACCGTGGGGGTCATCTGTGAACTTGATAATTAAATTTGTACCATATATACATAAGAACACAAGTCTGAGGTAAAGATGGAATACAAAAGGGGGCTTGGCACGCAAAAAGAGCAATTAAAGGGCATTGATTTAATTTTAAATTTAAAATCATCCTTCCAAAATTTCTCTAAGCTGGGGCAGGTCCAGAACATGTGAACTAAAGAGGCATCACCTGTTTTACATTTGTCACGTAAAGGATTCATATCTGAATAAAAAACCAAACAGTTTAACTTTAGACATATGTGCTCTATGGACCACTTTAAATTGCAGAACAAAAGGAAATCGTGTTTATCAAATTAAAAATAAAATCCCAAACCTCATTGGAGAGCGAATGGTTCAAATCCTGTTCCCAGGCGTTCTTGATTTTAAGTAAGGAGGCTTGTCTTAAAATAACCACTTTCTCATAGATAGATATTAAGCCTTTATAAGGAGGTTGTAGTCCTTCTTGGGAATAGTATATAATGACCTGTAATTAGAAATTCTACTTCGCCAAATTAAAGAATCTCAGGGTTGTATGTGATGTTATATATGTAATCTGACAATAAATGAATTTGGAGGTGAGACTGGAACAAGGGGACATCACCTCATGATTTAGAGACACAGGCATACATGCATATGGCAAGCCCTTCCGGCCCACGAACTCGTGACGCCCAATTACACCCAATTAACCTACAACTCATGTATGTTTTGAAGGGTGGAAGGAAACCAGAGCACCCAGAGGAAACCCATGCAATCACAGGGAAAACGTACAAACTTCTCACAGACAGTGCCAGATTCCCGGGTCACTAGTGCCGAAACCGCTGCGCTTACTGTGCCACAGAAGTGGTAGCGAATCTATCGAATTCTCTGCCCAAGGAAGCAATAGAGGCCACCTTGTGAAAAGTTTTAGACAGATAAATTTTTAATAATGGGGTGGGGGGTGGGGGGAATTAAGGATCATGGGGATCGTGCGTGCTCTGGTTTCCTCCCAGCCTTCAAAGCATAGACAGTTGTAGGTTAATTTGGACGGAATGGGTTTAAATGGCCTGAATTGGCATGTTGTATATAAAATGTTTTTAAAAATTAATAATTATGCCTTTCAATTCATCACAGGAACCAGTCACGTTTCTGGGTCAAATTGGCTGTGACAGCAATGGAAAACTTAATGCAAAGTCGATGATTTTGCAGGGAGATCTGGAACACTCATCAGGAATGCAAGTGGCTCTGGATCTGTCAGAGTTAAAGGAATATTCCCTCTTCCCCGGGCAGGTAAACAGAGCAGTGCAGCAGCATGCGATTCGCAAGTTGCATGAAATCCACATGTGTTTGAGTTGAAATGTAGGCCCTGATCAAGGTTCATCCACTAGCAGTCGCCTTTCACGTCTCTGAAGGGTCCATGTCATGGTTCAGCTCCAGCAGCTAAGGGACAGAGGACTCTGATCTACGGACTATTCATGGGGCCACACACAGAACTACTGGAAGACAACAATTCAGTGAAAGACTTGTTGAAAGCCAGAACCTGTTAATGGTAAATTTTTAGGGGAAAATATCTCCTTCAGTTTCAACCCAATCCTCTCACACTGGCCACCAAACTTGTTGAACTGTTTGGCGTTCTCCTGAACCTTATCAAGTTCGTCTGACTGTACAGATACAACCCGAAAAAGCAGTGTCTCCAGAATCTGCTCGAGTCATCCCACACTCCCTCTTTACCTTTTATCTTTGAAGTGAACTGCTACATCCTTTATACTATACGGGCTGTTCCCGGATATGCATATAGAGTCTGACATCCAGAACTGCTGGAATTCCATCAGCTCAATGAAAGGCACCCCTGAAACCTGTTGGTCTTCCAGCACACAAGGATGTTGGTGAGGGAATGCTGCCAACTGGCACATTCAAGGCTGCAGGAGTAATTGGTGAGGGACGCACTGAGACATGGTGCAGCCAAAGCGAGGACACTGTGGGGAAGAACCACAGTCTAGAGTCCTTCCGTCACCGGGCATTGAGGGGCTGTGGGAGGGGGAACAATAGAGGGTGGGGGTAATGACAAGGTGGTGGCAGAGGTGTAAATAGAGAGCATGTCTAACAAATGCACAATGATGGAAATGCACAGCAAATACAGGGAAAGATTGAGTAGACTGGGACTTTATTCATTGGAATGTAGAAGGTTGAGGGGGGATTTGATAGAGGTATTTAAAATTATGAAAGGAATAGATAGAGTAGATGTGAATAGGCTCTTTCCCCTGAGGGTAGGGAAGATTGGAACAAGGGGTCATAAGTTAAGGGTTAGGGGGCAAAACTTTAGAAGTAATATAAGAGAATGCTTCTTCACTCAGAGAGTGGTGGCTGAGTGGAAAGATCTACCAGAAGAGGTAGTTGCAGCAGTGTCAATTCTGTAATTTAAGAGGTTAGATGAGTACATGGATGTGAGGGGGTTGGAGGGTTATGGGCAGGGAGCAGGTAGGTGGAACTATTTGGAGTTTCACGTAAATCGCTGCGGTCTAGAAGGGCCGATTATGGCCTGGTTCCGTACTGTAATTGTTATTTGACACTAATGGTGTGAAGAGACTGAACTATTCTTTTTTGTAAATAATTTATTGTGAATAAAGTCTATTTTAGAGGGGGGGAAAGTTATGGATACAAATAAAAACTGGAAAACAAAATAAGGGACACTTTTTCTTAGTTAAAAATGTAAAGGGTTTTCTGAGACCACTGACGATCTCCAGCTGTTATTTAAAATTTAAATTTAGGCATACAACAGAGTAACAAGGTCATGTCGGCCCACAAGTCTGTGTTGCCCAAATACCCCAGTTGACCTACAACCCCTCTGGTACATTTGAAGGGTGGGAGGAAACTGGAGGAAAACCATGCAGACACAGGGAGAACCTATGAACTCCTTTCAGTCAGCGCCAGATCCGAACCCTGGACCTGATCACAAGCGCTGTAACAACTACGTGAGCTGTGCCGCTCACGTAACCGCATCCGAAAGGAGTTTGTAAGTTCACCCCGTGACTGTGTGGGTTTCCTCCGGGTGCTCCCGTTTCCTCCCACATTCCAAAATCAATAGGGTTAGTAGGTGAATTAGTCTGAGGGGTGTAATTGGGCGGCGCAGGCTCATGGGCCGGAAGGGGCTGTTACCGAACTGTATCTCAAACTGTGAACAGCCTTTGTTGTCTGCTGCCTCATTGATCGTTTAAAATAATGAATAAGATAGAAGTAGGGAGGTTGGAACTAGGGAACAGGATTTAGGGTGGTAGATTTAGGATGGAAATGAGGAGGAACTCCCAGAGAGTGGCGTATCCATGGAGTTCCTTGCCTAAGGAAGCAGTAGAGGTCACCTCATTAAAAATTGGTTTAAGGCACAGTTGGATTTTTCTTTCCAGGTGTTGGCTCTGAACGGGATAAACAGCACTGGCCGGAGAATCGTGGTTTCCCAGATATACGAGGTCAGTGGTTGGTGCCTTTGTCCATTGTTCTGACTTCACACAAGGACTGCCTACTCAATCACAGTCGCTTGTTTCTGCATGAGGATCACCATGAATATTTATTTTCCATCTACATTAAAACCTGGTATCTGACACCAATAAAGCCTATTAATAAAGATATGGACTCTTACTAGGCAGGGTCAGGGAGACATTTTGGGAGAGTCGCCCCAGCGTCCTGGGGTGCTGCCATTTTATTCAAACACAACTTTATTGCAACAGCTGCTGCATAAGTGGGATGTTCCTCTGGCTAATAGTTTGCTCCCATCTTCACTAAGGGGTGGTGTGTTGCTTCGGAGAACATTTACTTTGTAAACTTTTGATTGTTTATTTATTTGTTTCCCTCTTTTTTTTGACGATTGCTTGAATTCCCAATTTTAGTGATCTTACTGTTATGACAATAAATATATCATTATTTACCAACAGTTGTTCTTGGTCGCACTGCCTTTGCCAGTCCAGGTGCTGGCCTGGATATTTTAATGTGGCGAGGTGCTCCGTCTTCACAACCCCCCCCCCCTTGGGCTGTGTTCAGACTCCGGCTGTTTCCCGTGGCCTCTGCGGGTGGGTCCCCTGCACCGCTCCTCTGAGCTGGTTCCCCTCGTGCCAGGGGCTGTAAAGTGACCCAAGGAGAAAATTCCCTGAGTTTTTATCATGTCGATCACTTGCTTCTCACAGTGAGCAAGTTTCTGCTGTGCTTCTGTTTGCAGGCTGTCTCGTTGCCTTTCTACAGTCCGGAGAGGGAATTGGAAGAGGAGGACGACTTGGAAGGTGCGTGAATAACGTTCAAGGCTATATATAACACTGGGACAAAAACTATGTTTTATTTTCTCGTAGATTTATTGGTGATTATCTTTGGTTGGGTGGCACAGTTAGCGAAATGCTATTACACCGGCAGCTGGTTCGAATCTGGTGCTGTTTGTAAGGAGTTTGTATGTTCTCCCCGTGACCCACGTGCATTTCCTCTGGGTGCTCTGGTTTTCTCAAAGTATACAGGGTTGTAGGTTAATTTGGGTGTAATTGGGTGGTATGAATTTAAATGGCTGGAAAAAGCTCCTACACAGAGTTGTAAAATTTTTAAAAAATTAACATTTTTAATTTTTACTTATCGGTAATGCAAAAATCTACTCAAGAAAGAAGTGCAAATAAACTGTAAAATCTAGAAAATAAATATTCATTAATGAATAATGTGAAAAGTAAGAATCTTTAAACGAGTCCCTGATTGAGTTTGTTGTTGCGGGGTGCGAGTCTTATGGCACCTACACCTCTTTCCCGATGGCAGCAGCAGGAACAGAGCGTGTGCTGGGTGGTGTGGATCCTTGATGATCGCTGCTGCTCTCCGATGGCAGCTTTCCATGACATTCTCGATGGTGGGGAGAGTTTTTGCCTGTGATGTCCTGGGCTGTGTCCACTACCTTTTGCAGGGGTTTGCGCTCAGGGTATTGGTGTCCCCGTACCAGACCATAATGCAGCACCCTCTCAACCTGTAGAAATTTTCCAGGGTTTTCCAAGTCATACTGAACCTCCACAAACTCCTGAGGAACTTGTGGCTGAAGTCCTTTCTTCACGATGTGTTGGGTCTAGGGAAGGAATTTTTTAAAATGTAAAATGTAAAAAATATAGATAGTTTGGCCTTTTACCCCCAAACATCTCTTACGCTTTCCCTGCCAGAGGTTGCAGTATGTTTTATACCAAAATCTGTCATAATTGAAATCCTCTATTGGATCATCTCTTAATCTCTTAATTACACAAAGTCTGTTAGATTGTGGCTCTTTGTGTAATTAAGAGAGGATCTTTCCGCAACGAGCATCTCTTCATCATTTTCCAGGTGATCCATTTCATTTGGAAGGGCACAAATTGATGTGTGCCTGTTGTTAAGAGATGTAGTATGTTCTATAGCGTGCGGCTTGGTGTAGAAGAATCTGTGAGATGTGATTTCTCTGGAGTAAAGCACAGTAGTGTTTGACTGATTCGCAATAACGTTTCCTGTGGATCAGATGGACTGGACTGCTGGGGTGGGGAGGCGGCAAGTTGGGGGGGGCGGGGAAGAGCGCGGGGTTTTGGTGTCAAATGGAAGTTGAAGTTGATGAGCTGTGAATGATGTCTCCAGGCGCGGAGCCGCAGATGGTTCTTGTGGCCTGCGGACCGTACACCACCTCGGATAGCATCACCTACGACCCCATGATGGACCTTATAGATGTCATCAACAAGGACCAACCAGATGTCTGCATACTGGTGAGTTACCCCTTCAGTTCTACTCATGTACCGTGACCATCTGCCAAACGTTGGCTTTTGTATGCCGACCCCCTCCCATTTTGTGCCCTAGCTCACCAGCAGTAAGGCCTGTGTGTGCCTTTGTGAAAATCCATGACCTTTCAGGTGTGTAGGAGATTGTTAATCAGTGGAGGGTGGAAGAAGTTTTGTTCCCGCTCTCACTAGGTCAGCATTCTGACCTGTCAAACTAACTCAGAATCTAGTTTATTGTCATGCACATGTTGTTGTTTTGTGGCAGCAGTCTTGTGCAATACAGGTGAAAAATTGCTATAAATTACAATCATGTAAATGAAAGATTTTTTTTTAAATAGAGGGGGGGCCTGGTTAGCACAACACTGTCATGGCGCTAGCATTCGGGACAGGGTTTCAATCCGGCACTGTAAGGAATTTGTACGTTCTCCCTGTGCCTGCATGGGTTTTCCCCGGGGCCTCTGGTTTCAGTTCAAAACGTACCAGGGGTGTAGGTTAATTAGATGTAATTAGGTAGCACGGGCTCTTGGGCTGAAAAGGCCTGTTACCATGCTGAATCTAAATTTAAATTAAAACAAAAAATTAGTGCAATGATGAGGAAAAAGTGAGGTTGTGTCCATAATTACAATTTCCATTTAGGAATCTGATGGCGGAGGGGAAGAAGCTGGCCTTGTGCCGCTGGGTGCTTGTCTCCAGGCTCAAGCACGTCCTTTCCAATGGTAGCAGTGAGAAGAGGGCATGGCCTGGGTGGTAGGAGTCCTTGAGGATAGAAGCTAGGGGAACCGTCTCTTAAAAGATAATGGAGTAGACTAATGCCCGTGATGGCACTGGCCGAGTTTACAACTCTCTGTAGCCTGTTCTTGTCCTGTGCATTGGCACATCCATGCCAGATGCAACTAGTCAGAAAGCTGTCCACGGTACGCCAGTAGAAATTTGGAGACATTCCAAATCTCCTAATGCCACTGGCGAGCCTTCATGATTGCATTGGCATGATGGCCCCAGGATAGATCTTCAGAGATGTTGATACCCAGGAATGAGCTGACCCCTCAATGAAGACTGGTTTGGGTTCCCCAGGTTTCCCCTTCCTGGTCCACAATGAATTCCTTAGTTTTACTAATGGTGAATGCAACCAGCTGATCTTTCTCCCTCCTGCACGCTTCCACGTTGCCACCTGATTCTGCCGACAACTATGGTGTCATCAGCACATTTGCAGATGACCTTTCAATTGTACCTGTGATGGGTGTAGAGAGAGTAGAGCTGTGAGTTAAGCACACATGCTTTTTAAAAAATTTTTAAATTTTTCACACTATGAACCATATCCATCAAATACACACAAACATTTCCCTCTTGAATATACACAGTGGCTTTTTTTCCCCTCCCTTCCCTCCCCCCTCCAAACCCATTAAACGTTCAACATATACAATACAATAAACCCATTAAACAATGTCATCACACAATGAAAAATAAACAAGAAAATTGGATCAGGTCATTTTATCTTCTTCTCATTTTATCATTTTAGGGGGTGGAGGTCCTATTGTGTTCCATGTACGGTCACAAATTTGTTCAAATAATGTGATTTTATTTTTTTAATTATATGTTATTTTTTTCCAATGGAATACATTTATTCATTTCCATGTACCATTGCTGTACTCTCAGGTTCTCTTCCATTTTCCAAGTTGACATTATACATTTTTTTGCTACTGCTAAGGCTATCATAATAAATCTTATCAAATTTGAGGCCTAATTCCTTACTTCTTATATTACTTAGAAGAAAGATCTCTGGATTTTTTGGTATGTTATTTTTTGTGATTTTATTTAATACCTGATTTAGATCTTCCCAAAACATTTTCACTTTCTCACATGCCCAAATTGCATGTACTGTTGTTCCCGTTTCCTTCTTGCAGCAAAAACATCTATCTGATAATGTTGGATCCCATTCTTTTAACTTTTGAGGCGTGATATATAACCTGTGTAACCAATTATACTGTATCATGTGTAACCTTGTGTTTATTATATTCTTCATAGTTCCAGAACATAACTTTTCCCATGTTTCATTTTTTATTTTTATGTTTAAGTCCTTTTCCCGCTTTTGTTTAGGTTTATAGCTTATTTCATCATTTTCCTTCTCTTGTATCTTAATGTACATGTTTGTTATAAATCTTTTAATTATCATTGTGTCTGTAATCACATATTCAAAGCTGCTTCCTTCTGGTAATCTCAGTCTGTTTCCCAATTTATCCTTTCAATAAACTTTCAGTTGATGATATGCAAACATTGTACCTTGAGTTATTCCATATTTGTACTTCATTTGTTCAAATGATAATAAATTATTTCCCAAAAAACAATTTTCTATTCTTTTAATTCCTTTTCTCTCCCATTCTCTAAAGGAAAGGTTATTTATTGTGAAAAGGATTAGTTGATTTTGCATCAATAATAATTTTGGTAGTTGGTAATTTGTTTTTTTTCCTTTCTACATGAATCTTCTTCCATATGTTGAGTAAATGGTGAACTATATTGCACCAGTTTTTCATCCCACTTATAAAGTTTATGTTCTGGTACCTTCTCCCCTATTTTATCTAGCTCCATCTTGGTCCAATCTGGTTTTTCCCTTGTTTGATAAAAATCTGATAGATACCTTAATTGTGCTGCTTTATAGTAATTTTTAAAGTTTGGTAGCTGCAAACCACCTTGTTTGTACCACTGTTAATTTATCTAGTGCTATCCTCGGTTTCCCCCCCTTTCCATAAGAATTTCCTTATAATTCTCTTTAGTTCATTGAAGAATTTCTCTGTTAAAGGAATTGATAATGATTGAAATAGGTATTGTATCCTTGGGAAGACATTCATTTTAATGCAATTTACCCTCCCTATCAATGTTAGTGGCAATTCTTTCCAATGTTCTAAGTCATCCTGTAATTTCTTCATTAATGGCTGATAATTTAGTTTGTATAAGTGGCCTAACTTATTATCTAATCTAATACCTAGGTATTGGATTGCTTGTGTTTGCCATTTAAATGGTGATTCTTTTTTAAACTCTATGTAATCCGCATTACTCATTGGCATCGCTTCACATTTATTTGCGTTGATCTTGTACCCCGATATTTCTCCATATTCCTTCAATTTCTTGTGTAGTTCTTTTATTGATATTTCTGGTTCTGTTAAGTATAGTATGATGTCATTTGCAAATAAACTGATTTTATATTCCTTCTCCTTTATTTTTGTCCCTTTTATTTTATTTTCTGTTTTTATTAGTTCTGCCAATGGTTCTATAGCTAAAGCGAAAAGGCACACATGCTTGAGGTGCTCCTGTGTTCATTGTCACGAGCATAGTGTCTGAACATAGCAGCTATTGTTCAAGCACTGATCTCTGAGCTGCAATGTAGCTGGGCCATCTTCAGTCAGCACACAGACACGCAGGAGACTGCAGACACTGGAATCTGTAGAACCATCTGCTGAATGAACTCAACAGTTTCCGTGGGAGACAAAGAATGGTCAGCGTTTCGGGCTCCATGAGGCTCTGGCTTGAAACATGTACCAATCTCTTTTTTCCACTGATGCTGCTCAGCAGTTGGCTAATAATCCCTGAAATGTACTCTGTGCTACTCCAGCCCCATTGTAAGATCATAAGATATAGGAGCAGAAATAGGCCCTTCAGCCCATTGAGATTGCCCCGCGATTTAATCATGAGCTGATCCATTCTCCCCCTCAGCCCCACTGCCTGGCCTTCTCCCCATAACCTCTGATGCTCTGGAGAACCTATCAATCTCTACCTTAAATCCCTTTAATTTTTTTAAATTATACATACAGCATGGTAACAGGCCACTTTGGCCCATGAGTCCGTGCCGCCCAATTAACACCGAATCAGCCTTAAACCCCGGTACTCCTTACAGAGGGTACGGGATTCGAACCCAAGTCCTGATTGCTGGCACTGTAAAGGCATTGCGCTAACCGCTATACCAACTGTGCCACCCCTACTGTTGGATGGAGCAAGATGGGCCAAAGGGCCTGGTTCTGTGCTGTAGACGTGAAAACACAATGGTGGAGAAACTCAGCAGGTCAAACAGTGTCCTTTATATCTCTCATGGCCCATCCCTTCACAAGCGAAGATGAACACGGTGCTTTGTTGCTCTTCTGCCCTCACAGAACTTTTGTTCTGTTTTCCATGGAGCTTTAGGCACCATGTGCTGGTGCAAGGACTTGGAGGCGAGTGCTTGCCCAGGACAAACCCTCCCTCTGGGTCCCACGCCACTGGCCTGGCGGTGTGCGAGGCACGACAGCCAGAGTGACGTGGTCTGTTCCAAGACCACGCTCGCTGGCCGTTGTCCTTACGGATCCTTCGCCCATCGAGTTTGCGGCTGCAGACTGTTAGGGAAACTGTTTCCTGCGCTCCATCACAGACTAGCATGTGCTATTTGCCCATAGCTGGGGCCCTTTCCAGGTACTGACGGCTGGACGAGCCGAGCCCGGGGATTTGAAGTCAGAGTTGCCTTCTCCTAGCCTTTGCCTGAAGAGGCAAAACCTGCAAGGCAGCAGGTGGTCCTTTATATACAGAACCCATATCTTGGGCTTGAGCTTCCATCAAGGTAAGATTAAAATGTAGACAGGCACCAGAACAAAAATGAGCAAAATATAGACAGGTGTCTAACTACATTCTACTCCTACCTTGATGAAGGGCTCAAGCCCAAAATGTAGATTGTATTTATTTACCTTTGCGTGACCTGCTGAGTTTCTCTAGCATTGTGTTTTTACTTCAGTCACGGTATCTGCAGACTTTTGTGTTTTACTCCTGGGCTCTAGAATCCGACATTCAATATATTAGAACCTCCGGCTCGCTTTTATCGTGGAATTTGGATTTTCCTAACTCCTTAATCCTATCCCAGATGCCAGATGTCTCTTGTGAGCAACTTACAACCTTTTCCAATGTTCTTCTCTCCTTCAGTTGGGGCCATTTGTGGACAGCAAGCACGAGCAGATTGAGGTGAGATCTTGTTCAGGGATGAGTTCGTTCAGGTGCTTGGCAAAGGATCTCGAGGGGAACTGATCGGATTATTTTGATGCTGTGTTCTTAAGGGGGATCTCCAACAGGACAGGGCAGGGGATTCATTTAATGAGGGAGAAGCACAAAGGCACAGCTCTTGAGTGGCACATTGGCACCGAGAGTAGAAGTGCTACCTCCGCGTTACGGGCATGGTTCCATCTTGACCTCCAGTGTGGAGTTTGTATGTACTCCCTGTAACGGTGGGAGGCACTGTCTCATGGGAAAGTGCCGAGGGAGTGTTGGCGTGTGGAAGGGATAGTGCCATCTGGTTGGAGGAGGGAGTGTCATGGGAGGGGCGGTGAGGAGGGACGCCGTGGGAGGGGTGATGAGGAGGGAGTGCGGGGGAGTGACGCTGAGGATACATATGCAGTATATATGCTGAAAGATGCTGTGTGCAGGGTAGTAGGGGTCTTCAAGGATTTTGCAAGCCCTCTTCAAACAACGATCCCTGGTAGATCACGTCATTGGGGTAGGTGGGGAGATCAAAGGACTCCTTTCATTATTTCTCTTTTCTTGTTCCCAGAACTGCCAGCTAACCGTGACGTTCCAGGAAGTTTTTAAACAATGCATGAAGGGGATTGTGGAAGGAACGAGGAGGTATGCGCCCTCCATTATTTAACCAGTTAAACCAGTCAAAGAATGTACAATTATAAACACTGCAATTGATGGCAAGTAGCTGGGGGTGCAGGAGAGGGATTGTGTGCCACAAGAGGGAGAGGTGAGAGGTGTTTCACGTGATCAATCACAGATTGTTCATTTTTATTTATCATCTGATTGCACAAGTACAATCCGACCAAACAACATTCTCTGGAATACAGCTAGGTATAACGCATATACTCTCCTCCACATTGGAGAGCCGAGGCTCAGATTGGGAGATCGATTCGTTGAGCACCTCAGCTCTGTTCGCCACAGTAGCGTGAATCTCCCAGTGGCCACCTACTTCATTTCCCCATCCCATTCTCTTGCTGATGTGTCTCTCCATGGCCTTGTGCTCTGCCAGACTGCAAATTTGAGAAATCGCACATCATATTCTGTTTGGGCACCCTCCAACCAGATACCATAACATCAACTTTTTCAGTTACCATTAGAACCTCCCCTTCCTTCCCCCAACCTTTCTCTATGTCTCCTTTCCTCCAGTGCGCTCTCTCTCTCTCTCTCTCTCTCTCTCTACCTCCCTCATCACCGTCTTTGATTCTGCGAACAACCTTGGTGTCATCAGCAAATTTATTGATTTGCGTCCATTGGAAAGGTGGGCCAATGGAATTTGACTCTGACAAGTGTGAGATGTGGCACTTTGGTAAGTAGGACTTGGTGAATGGTAGGGCCCTGGAGACTGTTCCACTACAGAGAGAAATAAGGGAGAAACTCAGCAGGTCAGTGTACTTTATATAGCAAAGATCAAGATACATAACCAATGTTTTGGGCTTGAGCCCTTCACCACAGTATGAAAAAATGTAGTCAGTTTCCTGAACAAAATGGTGGGTGAGGGAGGAGGGAAGCAGTAGAGGACAGGTAAATGTTACCTGAAAGTGGCCACTTGAATGGGCGGGGTGGTGTAGAAGGCACGTGATCTGCTGGCCTTCATTGGATGGGGTATTGAGCAGAAAAGTTGGGACCTCGTCATTCAACTGTACAAGGCGTTGGTGAGAATACCCTTGGAGCACCGTGTGCAGTTTTGATCGCCCAGCTATAGAAAGGACAAATAAATGAGGGGGGGCAGAGGAGATTGAACAGGATGTTGCTGGGACCAGTCTGAAAAGTTTACTGGAATGCATGGAAAAGTTGGGCCGAAGGGCCTGGGTGAGCCACTCCTCCAATTTTCTGCTAAGTCATATCTGTCAGTGATCCAGGTTAAAAGTTGCTGTGTAACTACGGGTTGGTGAAGAAGATTCGGTGCTTTTCTCAAATTCCTAAACGCTACCTTTTAATCTGTTGCGGGCTGTTACTTGGTGACATTTCTTCCAGGACCCATGTCAGCCCCTAGGGGGATGTGTTGCCTGTGTCCATCTTCAGCACGACCGGTTGTTTCTCCGTTTAACTGTAGCGCTTTCCATGCAGTTCAGGATCGCACCTGGTCTTCGTGCCATCGCTAAGGGACGTTCATCACGACTTTGTCTACCCTCAGCCACCCTTCCACTGCTTTGAGCCAACCAAGGACGACAAGGGGGTAATTTTCCTTTTATTTCCCTTTTTCTGCAATAAGTTAATTAATTCACAGACTGTGGGTATTGCTGTTTGGTTGATGGTTGCAAAATTGACCCAAAGAGCATTGAACATTCAAGATTCAATTTATTGTCATGTAATAAAAGCAGTGACATATTACACAAAATTGCTTTTGCCTGCTGAAAGGCGGACAGATTCGCCATCAGCAGAAATTACCTGAACCGCCTCTTACAGAGAAGCAAAAGAGAGAGCCCTCTCAGAGTCACTGAGTGTCCGTGGATTTACCTCCAGCACTCCTGCAGCCACACACAGTCCAGTTCAAACCATCGGCAGCCTGAGCTCCAGATTGTAGGGCACTACCAGTAACCACAGAGACGAGCTGAGGAAACGATAGGCTTTAATACACAGAAGAACCTTGCTGACCCAAATCCCAGGACAGGAATGGCGGCAAGGGAAAGGTGGCTCGACCTTTATGGCCCAGGACCACAGGGGGAGGTGTCATAGGGTATGAGTCATCCATGGGCAGGCCAGCTCCATATATACAACCGACACTGATAATGGAGGAAACATATCACCACACATATTCAAACCTCCGATGCCATTAGAAGCCCTCAGTACTCTCTTGCATCCTAGTTGCAATATCTGGTTTCACCAGCCAGTTTCGAGCCCGTCTCCAGCCTGGTGCGAGCCCCTTGACCGCAGTCTTCAGCAGCCCTCAGCCTCCGTGGGTTCCTCGCCCTGAGTTACCAGCAGCTCCGCCCCTTGTGTGGCCCCATCAGCTGCAGAACCCCCTCACTCGTCTGCTATCCTGGTTGTCATCCCGTGGGGTCATCTCCTCTGTTTCTTCTTCTCAGATAGTGGGGGAGAGGGGGGTGGTCTTCTCCCTCTTTTCTGGTGCCCTGCGCCAGTCCTCCGCTCCCCTGGAGTCTGCAACCCCCTCGTGGCTGCTGATAATCAGAGATGCTGCCTACAGTTGTGGGATTTTAAATAAAACCACCTATGCGGAGTTGATGGCAGTTGGACCCCATGGGAGCACTGTGTCTCCACTCCCTGCTCTCCGCAGGTCCGCGGCAATGCTGCCGTTACAGATGCTCCAGCAGCGCTGCCTTTTTTTTCCCAGCACAGTAAAGGTCTTTCAGCCCATGATGTTGTCCTTGTGTTATGATCTAAATAAACCTACTCAATGATCTAAGCATTTCCCTACCTCGTACCCATAACCTCTTTTTTTGCATCCACATGCTTGTCCAAGAGTCTTTCAGTGTCATTTTCGATGGAATTTGACTTGTGCCTAGTCATTCACAGTAGAGTGAATAGAGCAGTGGGTTAAGCCTGCAATATGTGAGGTGGGCCTGTGCTGATCTTCAGTGAGGAGGAGAGGTTGTTTCCAATTGGTACTGACTGTGGTCTTCCGAAGAGGAAGACAAGGACCCAGTTGTAGAGGGAGGAGCAGAGACCCAGGGTTTTGCAGCTTGTTGATCAGCACTGAGGGTTGATATTGTTGAAAGCTGGGATGTAGTCAATGAAAAATATTTGTAGGATGGACAGCCTACACCTTTTTCCTCGGGCAACGATAGCATATATCCTCTGATATATAAGTTTAGGGGAGACGTTGGGGATATTTTTTTTTTTTTTTACAGAGAGTTGTGGGTGCCTGGAATGCCTTGTCAGAGATGGTGGTGGAGGTTGGAACAATAGGGACAGGCACATAGATGCAAGAAAGATAGGATTACGGATATGAGGTCAGGACGATTTAGATCGGTTGGCACATCATGGGCCTGTACTGTGATGTAATGTTCTGTGTCCACTACCTTTTGGAGGGCTTTACGCTCAGGGGTATTGATGATCCCGTACCAGATGCAGCTGGTCAGCGCACTTTCCACCACACCTCTGTAGAAATTTGCCAGGGTTTCCGATGTCATACCAAACTCCCACAAGCTCCTGAGGAAGTAGAGGCGCTGGTGTGCTTTCTTCACTATGCAATTGATGTGTTGGATCCAGGAAAGATCCTCTGAGCTCGTGACTTCCAAGAACTTAAATTTACTCACCCTCCCCACCTCTGATCCCCCCAATGATCACTGGATCGTACGCCTCCAGCTTTCTTTGGACAAACCTGTTGTTTTCTGTGCAGTGTCTGAGCTTGAGGAGTGTGCTGACGGAGGTTTATAAAAATGTGGGAGGTTTTATTAGCATGAGAACATAGAACTTGACGGTGCAGTACAGGCCCTTTGGCCCACAATGTTGTGCCAACCTACCAGAGGAAAAACTAAATCCTCCCTACTTTATCACCCTCTATTTTTCATCCATCCATGTGCCTGTCTTAAATGCCCCCGATGTTCCAGCCTCCATCACCACCCTGGTAATGCATTCCAGACACCCACAACTCTGTGTTTTTTAAAAAAATACCCCTGATGTCTCCCCTAAACTTTCCTCCCTTCACTTTGTCTGGTGTTTGGTCCCTTGCCCTGGGGAAAAGGCGCTGGCTGCCACCCTTATCCATGCCTCTCAGAATCTCGTAGACCTCTATTAAGTCACTTCTCATCCTTCTTTGTTCCAAAGAGAAAAGCCCTGGCTCTGTTAGCCTTGCTTCATAAGACATAATTTCCAATCCAGGCAATGCCCTGGTAAATATCTGCGCCCTCTCTATAGCTTCCATGTCCATCCTGTCATGAGACGACCAGACTGAACACAATACTCTTTAAGTGTGGCCTCACCAGAGATTTATAGAGCTGCAACATAACTTCAATCTTTTGTCCTGGGATAAAAATATTACCTACTGAAGGACATGTATTAATGATGAGGTGGAGACAGGCAAGGCAAAATGTTTACATTGAGAGTGGTGGGTGCCTGTAAAAGGATCCCAGGAGCAGTGGTGGAAACAAATATTAACGCCATTAATTTCAAGAGAACAGCCAGGAGAGTTCTGACTTGAAGCCTGAAGGCAGCATGTAATTTATTGCCTGCCTCCCCCAACCCCAAAGAATATGCGAGAAGCCACTTCACGGAATTCCCTGAGGGACCACTTGGCCTTTAAAGGGGCAGGCCTCTTCGTGATATTACATTAGATGCTATTTATTGACATGTATTAAAACAGAAAATGTAATATTACACAAAATCACCTTGGGTCTGCCTGTCGGTTGTTGCCGATTCGCACTGACTCTGGTCTTCCAATGAGGACATCAATGATTCAGTTGCAGAGCCCAGGGTTTGGACCTTGTTGACTGCTCGATACAGAAAGAAAATAAATATTTAGTGATAAATAATGTGCAAAGTAAGAATGCTTAATTTAGTTTCTGATGGAGTTTGTCATTGAGGAGTCTGATGGAGGGGTAGCAGCTGTTCCTAAACCAGGTGGTGTGAGTCTTATGGCCCCTGGACCTCTTTCCCAATGGTACCAGCAAGAACAGAGCGTGTGCTGGGTGGGGTGGATCCTTGATGGTCGCTGCTGCTCTCCGACGGCAGCGTTCCCTGCAGATGTTCTCGACGGTGGGGAGGGTTTTGGCTGTGAGGTCCTAGACTGTGTCCACTACCTTTTGCAGGTAAGAAAGAAGCTCTTTGGCCTAAGCCAAAAGGAGGAAGACAGAATTCTTATCAGACTGATAAATTTCTTCACTAGTCAACCTACATAACAGATCAAAGAATATAAAAGTAATACAAAAGGGTCCCCAGAGTGTTTGAAAATTTACGTTCAAATCGGAAATTGAGCATCGAATCTTCTCTAAAGTAGGAGGGGTAACATCCCTTCATCTGAGCAACCCCGCCCACTTGGCCAAAAGAGAAATTAAAGCTAATACATGTAGCTCAGATGTCTATTATTTCATTCTTATTTAGTTTTTTGCTGGTTGCTTGAATTCCGGATCCCATGAGTATTTAGTTAGATTTTTACATAGCAAGGGAAATAAAATCACGAAGAACCCTCGCCAGTGGCTGTGCTTCTTGAGGAGTTTGAGGAGATGTGGTACGTCACCAAAGACTCTCGGCAGTTTACCGCAGGGAGCATTCTGACCGGTTGCATCGCTGTCTGGAACGGAGGTGCCAATGCACAGGACAGGAACAGGCTCCAGAGAGTCGCCAACGCCATCACAGGAACCAGCCTTCACTCCTTCGAGGACATCCACAAGAGGCAGTGTCTTAAGAAAGCAGCTTTTTATCCTCAAAGATCCTCACCACCCAGGCCATCCCCTCTTCACTCTGCTACCCTCATGAAGGAGGTACAGGAGCCTAAAGATGAGCACTCAGCGGCACAAGGACAGCTTCTTCCCCTCCACCATCAGATTTCTGAATGAACAATGAACCACAGACACTGCCTCACTGTCTCCTATTTTCTTCACTATTTATTTATTTTTGAAATGTAATTTATAGCAATATTTACACTGTAATGCTGCTGCAAAACAACGAGTCTCGTGACATGTTCATGATAATAAATTCTGATTCTGTTTCTGAATTGAGGGTCATGGGGTAAAGGCGGGTCGCTGAGCCCACAGCCAGATCAGCCATGATCTTATTTAATGCAGCTGACTCGAAGGGCCAGATGGCCAACTCCTGCTCCTATTCCTTGTGTCCTTTTGCTAATTTGAGATCTATTCAAGAATCTGGTAAAAATTAGGAAAGAAATTAGAGGACACTTTGAGCTCTTGTCAGACTGGACTAGACTTGAACCCAGGATCGAGAGATTAGTTTATTGATCCAGTGCCCAGAATCCTCATCATTAATTACACTGGACAACAATTTTTTTCAAAAGATTTTCTTCCTGAAAATAAATTGGGGATTATGACAGACAACTTCAAGATGAAAACAAAGATTTGCTGTATCACGTAAGAAGTTGGAGAATTATTGAATTTAGCATGTTTAATTGCATAATGATGCCGACAAGTTGCGTGAGTTCAACTGACCTAAAAATGTTTCGCTGCTGATTTTTGTTTGTACTCAGCATCTGATGTCTTTCAACAATCGTCGGCCAGCACTAATAGATATTCCAGTTGCCCTGATGCCATTTTTCCATGGTCGCAATGTCCTGGGGAAACCTTTCACCGTGTTTGTCACTGATTTGCACCAAGATCAACAGGGAAGACGTCTGAGTGCGAAAGCAGAAAATGAATTTTCAATGACACATTTCCCTTTATAGTTTTGTAGGTTATATCTAAAAAAAAACTGAACGTGATAGGAAACTTTTAAGGTGGTTAGCAGCCAAATACACCCAAATGTGTTCAGGATGCAAAACCTTCATTGTCCAGTGACAAAACCCTCCTCCTCCCCCATCAACTCATTGAACTCCCCCGGGGTTGACTAGAGTAGCAATGGCCAGTGAGGGGAGCAGATCTGCAATGACCGTTAAAAAACAAGACAACTTGATGGAGAAGCAGGCTTCCAGTCCTCGAATGTTCCACTTGAACGATTTATTAGCAGGAGGACCCGAAGTGCTCTTCAGCATTAAAATGATTTAATTATTCCTGTGCCAGCTGTGGATCTCAGTGGGGTGTTGATCAAGAAGCTATGGCTGATTCCTTTCTCCTGACCCGTGTAACAATGAATTTGCCGGCTGTTTGTGCCTTTTACAACGTAGATGGAGGCCGATTGTTCGAAGTTCAGATTTCTTGCCAGAGTTCATACACGACATCTCATACAACCCTGAGATTCTTCTATTTTTTTGAAAATTTTATTTTTCAATTTTTCCAAAAGCATAATATCACATCTGAAAAAAAAATTCCTTTTAACATATTTACACTTTCTTTAAGTATAGTTCGCTTTTCAGATACAAACACTATTTCAGCCTCTTTACAATTTTCTTCCCTCCCCCAAAACTTTGAAGATTAAACATCAACCAAAACAATTAAAGTAACAAGCAGGAAAAAAAGTGTAAAAGGAAAGAAAATTTCAGCGTCCCGCCCGTCTCTCTAATCTACTCCCACTCCTGGAGGTGCTTCTCTGCTGTGTCTTTATATATTTTGTTAGCTTTTTAGAACCATGGGCTGTTGTTATCACTGTGCACCAAAGTGCTCTAGATAAGGGCAGAGATGAAGAGTTCAGTGGAACCACTTGTTCCACAGCCACTTGCTGTGTGTTGAGAACAGTTCTGGCGGACTGAATTCGAGTGTGACAGAAAGGTCACTTTGAGTCTGCTGTTGAAGAAGGAAACTGTGAAGAAGCTGTGTTAAAGGCTCAAGCTTCATAAGTTGGGGGGGGGGGGGAAACCATCCTTAAAGAATCAAGGAAAGTCCATGGTGAAGAAAATTGCGCAGGATTCGTAAGTTTCCTGCTCTCTCTCTCTCTCTCTCTCTCTCTCTCTCTCTCTCTCTCTCTCTCTTCTCTCTCTCTCTCTCTCTCTCTCTCTTCCCCCCACCCCCCCCCCCCCCCCACCACGTTCATTCGGAGTCCTTTTGTTATCAGTTGAAGAACTGAATCTGTGGGCTGCGTTTTTGCCTGACTGGTGTGACCTGGGGTCTTGGGGGATTTTTTTTCCCTTTTTTTTTGTTTTTGACTAATGGGCACAGACTTGAATGGTCTGGGGTTTTTCACATACACATTTTTTTTTATAAGTAATCTCTGTATATTATAGTGGGGTTAATTTGGGTAAGATATTGTATTGTTAATAGTTACTAATAAATATAGAGTTAAAATTTAACCCTTTTGTATTGTGTCCTTTCTTGTTGGTTTGGGGCATAACAGATGCCATGCATACAATCTGACAATAAGTTTGAATTTTGATAGTATCTTTCCTGTGATTATCGAAAGTAAGATGATCTTGTCTTGGTACCAACAGATCTCTCTCTGCAACTCTGCATTTCTAGGCTATCTCACTTTGCAATACCATGTATGAGATAGCTAGTTGGACTCCTCACAAAGCAAACTATCGCTAGTGCACGTCTGACGATAAACTTGAGATTACTTGATGCAGGAAGATTGCACAATTAAACGGAATTGTTTTAGTAAAAACACAAAATGCTGGAGAACCTCAGCAGGTCAAACCAATGTACTTTATAGAGCAAAGATGAAGATACATAACAAGGTTTCAGGTTTGAGCCCTTCATCAAGGTGCGTTTGTTTGTTTGTTCAATGGTTCTTGAGGGTCACGTCCTCAAATGCATAATGCTAAATGGATGAGGTACCAAAGGGTTATTGAAAACAGAAAGTGATGGAAATTCTCAGTAGATCAGGTAGCCTATATGCAGAGGGAAGCAGAGTTAACATTGGTTAAACAGAAGCTAGGTCTGGAGCTGTGGTAATCCTTCAGGCTCGAGACCTCCTTCTTTTAGCAGAAAGAAGATGAATATCCCGGTAGCACTGACCCTTCTCCACTGACACCGGTTGACCTGCTGAGTGTTTTCAGTATGCTCTGTTACTATTTCAGATTTTCAGCATCTGCAGTTTTGATTTTAATTTGGTGCCAGATAGCGTCTGGACAGGAGCAAATACTAATAGGAGAGTGCACATCTTCAAATACCTTGTGTGCTTGTTTATTTTGACAGCGAGTCCATTTTGTTTCTGACCCCTGCACACTGAATATCAATGGAGTAGTCTTCGGTGTGACATCGACCGACGTTCTTCTTCACATGAGTGCAGAGGAGATTAACAGGTATGTGGGAAGCAAGTTGTATAAGGTCAGATCATATAGTATTTATTGTCATGTATTAAGTGTAATATTACACGAAATTGCCCTCATAAGGCAGGCAAAGATTCGTCATTAGCATGGCACCCCTTACAGTCAGTGAAGGAGAAGCAAAAGAGAGTTCCCTCAGAGTCACAGAGTGTCCATGATTCGCCTCCATCATGCCCACGGCCTCCACAAGACTCAGTTCAGTTCGATCCATCGGCAACCCAGTCTCCAGATGCAAAGCTCTGACACAATGATTAAACCTTCAGCGCCCTGGGCTCCTTCAGGAGTCCTCCTTTGCACTCAGCATCCTCTCAAATCCCGGTTTCAATATCTAGTTCCCATGAGGCAGTCTCCAGCAGCCTGTGGCCTGTGTGGGTTCCTCACCTGCAAGTCACCAACAGCTCGCCGCCTCTGTGTGCGCCTGTCAACCGCTGATCCCCCATAGTGGTCACCGTCCTGTAGCATTGTCTTCTTTGTTTCTCCTCATTATAATCTGTCTGTATGTATTGTTATGTTTGGTTGTGTGTCCACGTATTTTGCACTAAGGACCCGAAAACGCTATTTCGTCGGGTTGTACTTGTACGATTAGATGACAATAAACATGACTCAAACAGGGGTTGGTGTCCTCGTTACTGGTGCCCTGCACTGGTCCACTGCTCCCCCTGAGCCGCCAACCAGTCAAGGCCACTATCAGAGCTGCCATCTTGGGCCCAGACACCATGGTTACAGAATTTTAAAATAAACCGTCAGCTTCCTTAACAGGTTATTTAGAGCCTGTACGGAGCGGTCAGCAGTTGGACTGGACAGTAGGACCCCGCGGAGGAGCGCTTTGTCCCCGCTCTCCCTGGGTTTGCGCCAGGAGCAGTACAGGTACACAATCCTTTATTCAGACATCTAAAATCCAGAAAGCTTCAAAAACCGGCATTTTTTTTCCTGGTGCTGGTACAGCGGAAGGAGAGAGAGAGAGAGACAGCAGTGCCACTAGATTGGGCGGGAAGGGGGAGAGAGATGGCAGCATGACTCGGGTATGGGGGGGGGGAGAGACAGCAGCACGACTTGGGTGGGCTGCGGAGGAGGAGAGACGGCAATACAATGGGTGGGCAAGGGGGAGAGAGACGCCAGCGTGACTGGAAGGGGGTGGATACGGCAGCACAATTCGGGTGAGCTTAAATCTGGGGCAGCTGGCTTTTGTTCTGAAATCCGGAAAAATCCAACATTTGGAACACTGTCCCCCGAGGACTCCAGATAAAGGATTGTGTACCTGTATTTAGGTGGCATAGGCTTGTGGGCCAGAAGGGCCTGTTACCGTGCTGTACGTCTGAATTAAATAGTTCACCCCTTTAGTCCGGAAGTATCTCAGCTTTAAAAATTGTGGCATTTCTTCAGTTCCCTGTGCGGAACTTGCCTCTCTTTATCTCTGGAACCTGTGGCAGCTGTACAGCGTGAAGAGATTTGTGTTCTTCTCTGCCCACTGCCTCCTCCCCAGCTTTTTGTGCACCTCTTCCTTGGGCTTTACCCAAGCAAAAAAAAAAGAGAAGTTGAGCAGTATAGGTTCTGGCAACTGGTGTATCTCAAAGAAGAGTTAAAGCCCGAAATGCAGGTAATATCCCTTTACCTCCTATGGACAGTGTGAGACTGGCTGAGTTCCTCCAGCTTCTCTGTGTGTTTCTGGCATCTGAAATATCCCCTCTCAATCTTTTTGTCTCCATAAAAGAAATTCCTCAGGATATGTGTTTTTGACTCAGAGCTTGGCCATTTTCTCCGGTGTTTCCTTTTGTGGTTTGGGAAATTAGGGTAATATTTTGGGCTACTTTGCAGGATTAAAGTTGCTACATAAATATCAATTGCTAAGTAATGGAAGAACAGTGCTGTTAGTAAGTGAGACCTGCTGCTCGCACTAACCAGCCAAAACTCTACTATTTATTAAACAATATTTATTTATCATTAATAAAACATTATAGCATAATACAGGCCATTCGACCCACAATGTTGTGACAACCCATACCTACTAAAAAAAACTAAGTCCTCCCTACTTCATAACCCTCTATTTCTTTTCCATCCATGTGCCTGTCTGAGTCTCTTAAATGCCCCTAATGTTCTAGCCTCCATCAGCACTCCTGGCAAGGCCTTCCAGGCCCCTGCAACTCTCTGTGTAAGAAAAAAACTTCCCCCGACGTCTCCCCTAAACTTCCCTCCCTTCACTTTGTACAGATGTCCTCTGGTGTTTTCTTTATCCACTCTGTGAGAAAGATTCTAGCTCTCTAACTTTTCATGATCTGTAACAACGCCAGCCGTTAACCATTACATTAACTGTGCCCCCTTTTTGGGCATTCTGTGCCAGAATTTGTTGTTTTGCGACAGCATTTACAGGTGCAAAAATCACTATAAATTAAGGCAAAAAAATAGAGGCAGTGTCTGTGGTTCATGGTCCGTTCAGGAATCTGATGGCGGAGGGGAAGAAACTGTCTTTGTGCCGCTGGGTGTTCGCCTTCAGGCTCCTCGACCTCCTTCCTGATGGTAGCAGAGCGAAGAGGGCCCAGCCTGGATGGGGGGGGGGGGGGTGCTCTTTGAGGATAGAGGCTGCTTTCTTGAGGCACTGTGTCTTGTAGACGTCCTCGATGGAGTGAAGACTGGTGCCCGTGATGGCACTGGCCGAGGTCATGACTCTTTTTAGTCTGTTCCTGTCCTATGCGCTGACACCTCCATACCAGACAGTAATGAAACTGGTCAGAATGCTCTCCTCCTCAGTCCTTGGTGACATACCAAATCTCAAACTCCTTACAAAGTATAGCCACTGGCAGGCCTTCTTCACGATCGAAGGCCCCAAGATAGATCTGAGATGTTGACACCCAAGAATTTGAAGTTCTCCACCCTTTCCACTACTGATCCCTTGATGAGCACTGGTCTGTGTTCTCCTGGTATTTTCTTCCTGAAGTCCACAATCATCTCCTTGGTTTTGCTAACATTGAGTGCAAGGTTGTTGGGGTGACACCACTCAACCAGCTGATGTATGTACCTCCTGTATGCTTTCTCATTGCCATCTGTGATTCTGCCGACGACTGTGGTGTCATCAGCAAATTTGTGGATGGTATTTGAATTGTGCCTGGCCACTCGATGTAGAGAGTTGCCCCTGGACAGATGTGTGGAACATGCAAACACCACACAGTAGAGATGATAACGCAAGATTGATGATTTTAGCCACAGAGAGAGAAAGGGGTCAGGAAATTTGTCTTTGATCACAAGCAAATCGTCGGCAGTGTTGGCATATAATAGTGTTCTCCTTTACAGTAACTCATCCTCTCAACGAGCATGGGGGTTTATTGTCATACACACAAGTACAATGTACAGATCCAATGACTTTTCTATTTGCTGTAACCACATGGATACGTAACACATACCAACGATAACAGTGTACATTTACTGCACCAGGCCAGAAAAATAGTTGGTGCAAAACAAAAGGGATGCTTCAGTAATACGGCAGATATTTTGGTTTAGGGTTAGGGTAGAATGGGGAGCTGTTTGGGGGGTGGGGGGGGAAGTTGCTCTTTGACCTAGAGGTGCTGGACTTCAGGCTTGTGTTTTTTTCCCCAAAAATAACCTTTCTTCACGATAAAAGGAAAAGTCTTTTCACCTTCTTATAATGACAACAATGTTCTGATTTCGTGAAATACTGAATCAGGATTTGCTGTCATGAACATGTCACGAAATTTGTTGCTTCGCAGCTACATCACAGTGTAAACTTTTAGATAAACCACCTTACAGAATCAATAAAAATAGTGCAAGAAAGTAGGATAAAGTGAGGCCATGTCTGGGGGTCGTTGTCCATTCAGGAGTCTGATGGCAGAGGGGAAGAAGCTATCCTTGTGCCACCAAGTGCTCATCTTTAGGCTCCTGGACCTCCTTCCTGATGGGAGCAGAGTGAAGAGGACATAGCCTGAGTGGTGGGGGTGGGGGTCCCTTGACGATAGAGGCTGCTTTCTTGAGACACTGCCTCATGTAGCTGTCCTTGATGGAGTGAAGTCTGGTGCCTGTGATGTTGCAACCCGAGTTAACAACCCTCTGGAGTTTAATCTTGTCCTGAGAGTTGCCACCTCCATACCAGACAGTGGTGTAACCAGCCAGAATGCTCTCCACAGTACACCTGCCAAAGTTTACGAGTTTTTGATGACGTCCCGAATCTCCTCAGACACCTCACAAAATTTAGCTGCTGGCGAGCCTTCTTCGTGATTGCATCGACATGGAGGTTCCAGAACAGACCCTCTCCACTACTGAATCAACGCGATAAGGACTAGTCCGTGTTTTTCTGTCTTCCTCCTGAAGTCCACGATCATCTCCTTGGTTTTGGTGACATTGAGTGCAATGTCGTTGTTGTTGTGGCACCATTCAACAAGCTGCTCTATCTCCCTCCTGTATGCTTCCTCATTGCCATCTGTGATTCTGTCGACGATCGTGGTGTAGCTCCCTTGAAGACCAAAGCAAAAATGAAATGGGACCTGTTTGTGGAAGGATTGGATCTGGCACATTTTGAAAAAACTTGCAAACAGTAGAATATTTCTCTCTCTGACTCACACATGCATGCACACACATCTGGTTAAGCTATGTCATGAAGCAAAAATTGGCAGTGCTCTTTGGGGGGAAGGCGCCATTTTGGCAGCTGAGTTTTCCGAGCTCCGATGAGGCTGAGGGATACGCTGGCCATACGATCATCCCCCTGTTTATCACATTCCTCCACTCTGTCCTCATCCGTTGGACATCTTGGAGACCTCAGCCACTCCGTAGCTTCTCTCTCTCTGCTGCACGTCACCTATTGCTGGTTCTGTCAGCACATTCCTGGGGTTTTTTTTCCCAAACAAACTTGCAATCATAACCCAGACAGCAGCCTGTAGAGCAGTGAGTCAGAAGGAGTAATTCCAATAAAATTCTGCTCTGCTACCATCGGGGGGGAAAAGTACAGGAGCCTAAACTTCAGCACTCAATAGACAGTAGGTGTGGGAGTAGGCCATTCAGCCCTTTGAGCCAGCTCTGTGATCATCCACAGTCAGTCCCCGTCCCTGCCTTCTCCACGTATCCCTCGACTCCACTATCTTTAAGGGCTCAATCCAACTCTCTCGAACGCATCCAGAGAATTGGCCTTCACTGCCTTCTGATGCAGAGATTTCCACAGATCCACAACTCTGGGTGGAAATCTTTGGCTTGGCTTCGCGGACGAAGATTTATGGAGGGGGTAAAAAGTCCACGTCAGCTGCAGGCTCGTTTGTGGCTGACAAGTCCGATGCGGGACAGGCAGACACGATTGCAGCGGTTGCAGGGGAAAATTGGTGGGTTGGGGTTGGGTGTTGGGTTTTTCCTCCTCTGCCTTTTGTCAGTGAGGTAGGCTCTGCGGTCTTCTTCAAAGGAGGTTGCTGCCCGCCAAACTGTGAGGCGCCAAGATGCACGGTTTGAGGCGATATCAGCCCACTGGCGGTGGTCAATGTGGCAGGCACCAAGAGATTTCTTTAGGCAGTCCTTGTACCTTTTCTTTGGTGCACCTCTGTCACGGTGGCCAGTGGAGAGTTCGCCATATAACACGATCTTGGGAAGGCGATGGTCCTCCATTCTGGAGACGTGACCCATCCAGCGCAGCTGGATCTTCAGCAGCGTGGACTCGATGCTGTCGACCTCTGCCATCTCGAGTACTTCGACGTTAGGGATGTAAGCGCTCCAATGGATGTTGAGGATGGAGCGGAGACAACGCTGGTGGAAGCGTTCTAGGAGCCGTAGGTGGTGCCGGTAGAGGACCCATGATTCGGAGCCGAACAGGAGTGTGGGTATGACAACGGCTCTGTATACGCTTATCTTTGTGAGGTTTTTCAGTTGGTTGTTTTTCCAGACTCTTTTGTGTAGTCTTCCAAAGGCGCTATTTGCCTTGGCGAGTCTGTTGTCTATCTCATTGTCGATCCTTGCATCTGATGAAATGGTGCAGCCGAGATAGGTAAACTGGTTGACCGTTTTGAGTTTTGTGTGCCCGATGGAGATGTGGGGGGGCTGGTAATCATGGTGGGGAGCTGGCTGATGGAGGACCTCAGTTTTCTTCAGGCTGACTTCCAGGCCAAACATTTTGGCAGTTTCCGCAAAGCAGGACGTCAAGCGCTGAAGAGCTGGCTCTGAATGGGCAACTAAAGCGGCATCGTCTGCAAAGAGTAGTTCACGGACAAGTTTCTCTTGTGTCTTGGTGTGAGCTTGCAGGCGCCTCAGATTGAAGAGACTGCCATCCGTGCGGTACCGGATGTAAACAGCGTCTTCATTGTTGGGGTCTTTCATGGCTTGGTTCAGCATCATGCTGAAGAAGATTGAAAAGAGGGTTGGTGCCAGAACACAGCCTTGCTTCACGCCATTGTTAATGGAGAAGGGTTCAGAGAGCTCATTGCTGTATCTGACCCGACCTTGTTGGTTTTCGTGCAGTTGGATAATCATGTTGAGGAACTTTGGGGGACATCCGATGCGCTCTAGTATTTGCCAAAGCCCTTTCCTGCTCACGGTGTCGAAGGCTTTGGTGAGGTCAACAAAGGTGATGTAGAGTCCTTTGTTTTGTTCTCTGCATTTTTCTTGGAGCTGTCTGAGGGCAAAGACCATGTCAGTAGTTCCTCTGTTTGCGCGAAAGCCGCATTGTGATTCTGGGAGAATATTCTCGGCGACACTAGGTATTATTCTATTTAGTAGAATCCTAGCGAAGATTTTGCCTGCAATGGAGAGCAACGTGATTCCCCTGTAGTTTGAGCAGTCTGATTTCTCGCCTTTGTTTTTGTACAGGGTGATGATGGTGGCATCACGAAGATGTAAATGGCCAACCCCTTATTCTTAAACTGTGACCTCTGGTTCTGGACTCCCCCAACATCGGGAACACATTTCCTGCCTCCAGCACATTCAATCCCTTCATAATCTTGTATGTTTCAATCAGATCCCCTCTTGTCCTTCTAAATTCCAGAGCATTCAAGTCCAGTCGCTCCAATCTTCCAACATGTGACAGTCCCACCATCCCTGGAATTAACCTCGTGACCCTACGCTGCACTCCCTCAATCAGCAAGAATGTCCTTCCTCCAACTTGGAGACCAAAACTGCCCACATTACTGCAAGTGGGGCCTCAGCAGGGCCCTGCACAACTGCAGAAGGACCTCTCTGCTCCTTTACTCAACTCCCCGTGTTATGAAGGCCAACATGCCGTGAGCTTTCCTCACTGCATGCTTCAGTGACTGATGAACAAGGACACTGAGATCTCGTGGTACTTCCCCTTTTCCTAACGTGACACCGTTCAGATAGTAATCTGACTTCTTGTTCTTGCCACCCAAGTGGATCACCTCACATTTATTCACATTAAGCTGCAGCTGCCAACTCACCCAACCTGTCCAAGTCCCCCAGCATCCTCACAACATCCACTTCACATTTCACTCTGCCACCCAGCTTTGTGACATTGGAAATTTGCTAATGTTACTTTGACTCCCTTCATCTAAGTCACACATGTCAAACTCAGGCCCGCGGGCCAAATTTGACCTGTGATATAATTATATTTGGCCCGCAAGATCATATCATATATGTATTAGAGCTGGCCCGCTGGCCGCCGCGCCAGTATAGCGCATGCACACCTAATACTACAAATCCCAGAATGCTTTGCAAATGTGTCAGCCCACTAATCGCCCCCACCTCCTCTCTTTACTTTCATTAGCATCTGCGACCTGTCGCCGAACTCACGTGTAATGAACCCCTTACGAAAAATGGCCAAACGAAAGACAGAAAACAGAACCTTTCAAGACAGGTGGGAGGAAAACTCTGACCCCAGAGTTTGATGAACTTGCATCTAAGAAGAGATGCCAAGTATCTGGTTCAGACCCAGGTGCATCAGAGTAAATCACAGTGTAGCAAGTTAAGCTTGGATTAATATTTTCTTTGGTTAACTTTGGACTGTTCATAGTTGAAAGATTGGATTTTCATTGAAGCAAGTTGTTATTTTTTTGACTTGTTGGCTTGTGAAAAAAAATACATTTAAAAGGAGCTTGAAGGCTATAGAGAAATATTATTGATTGAATATTTTATTTCTCATTTGTTAATGCTTCTTCTGGAAAGAGTATCCAAAACTATTATTAAACATTTATTTTAATAAGAAAAAGTTTAACATTACATATGTTGAAAGAAGAGAAAACATGCAGATGTTGTTGAAAATTTTCAATAAATATTTAGTTTGGCCCACGACTTAGTTCAAGTTTTTAATTTTGGCCCTCTGTGAATTTGAGTTTGACACCCCTGATCTAAGTCATTCATGCATATTGTAAATAGCTGCGCTCCCAGCACTGAGCCACTAGTCACTGCCTGCCATTCTGAAAGGGACCCGTTACTCCCTAATTTTTGTTTCCAGTCTGCCAACTAATTTTTTGTATATGTCAGTACCCTACCCCTAATACTGTGTGCTCTAATTTTGCCCACTAATCTTCTATGTGGGACCTTATCAAAGGCTTCCTGAAAGTCCAGGTACACTACATCCACTCAGCGCCAAGAGTACAGCTTCTTCCCCTCCGCCATCGGATTCCTGAATGATCAATGAACTAAAGACACGGCCTCACCTTTCGTGCGCTGTTAATTTTTTAATTTATAGTCCTGTCAGAATATGAATGTTTGCTCCAATGATGTACTGCTGCAAACACCGAATTTCATGACATGTTCTGATTCTGAAAATCTGAAATGTGTCCTCTGCGTCACAAGGGTGGAGTTGAACTTATTACAGTGAGTTTAAAGGAGGCAGTGACTACACGGTGAGCAAAACACGACAGTCCGCAGACACAGTGGTTGGAGTAAAAACAAGATGCTGGGGAAACTCAGCAGGTCACGCAGGGTCCTTTATCAGAATCAGAATTTATCGGCATGAAATTTGCAGCTGTGCCACAGTGCAAACATTTATATAAACCACCATACAAAATAAATGGAACGCTTGTGTAATTGTCAATACCATGCGTTAGTCGACAATCCCCCATCCCTTTTTTTGGCCTCAAGCAAATTGGATGGTTTTGTAAAACCCATGTAAAAGTCAACCCCCCACCCCCCTGTATTTTTGGGCTCAACTGCCAGCCCGTCCGAGGTCCTGACACCCCGACAGTGGTCCTACACCCCGGAGCACCCGACAGCGGTCCTTCACCCTGGAGCACCCGACGCCCCGGCCACGGATTTACCACCTGGTCCTGGCCATCCGAGATCCCAACGATGCAGGTACACTTACGAGGTCAAAAGTTTGTATAATTGACACCCCCCCCCCCCGCTTTGGCCTGAAAAAGTGGTCCCAAAAATTGGACGATCACACAGCAAATAAAAATAGTGAACGGAAAAGGAAAAAGTCAAAGTAAGGCCATGTCTGTGGTTCATTGATCATTCAGGAACCTGATGACAGAGGAGAAGAAGCCGTCCTCTACCTTTTCCCTGATGGTAGGAGTGTGAAGAGAGCATGGCCTGGGTGGTGGGGGGTCCTTGAGGACAGAGGCTACTTTCTCAAGACCCTGCCTCTTGTAGATGCCGTTGATGGAGTGAGAACTGGTGGCCGTGGTGTCGCAGTCTATTAACAACCCTCTGTGTAGCAAAGGTAAAGATATATCACTAATGTTTCAGGCTTGAGCTCTTCATCAAGGGATGAGCAAAATGTAAGCAGGTGCCCAAACAAAATGGTGGGGGGAGTAACACAGTTCCATAGGCAGGAGGTTATAGGTGGAGGGGGGGATGGAGTGCTCAAGGAAAGAAGACAGAGGGATGGGGAAGAGAGGGAGAACAGGGAGTGAGTTAGCTATGCACTATTCCAGTTTTATGTCCAGCAGATCACCACAGCACTGAAACAGGCCCTTCGGCCCTTGTAGTCTGAGCCAGACATTTTTCTGCCGCGTCCCACTGACCTGCGCCCAGTTCATAGCCCTCCCATCCATGTACCTGTCCAAATTCTTCTCACTGTAAAAATTCGCCCTGCGTTTGCCACTTCAGCTGGTGGCTCGTTTCACTCTCTGTGTGAAGAAGCTCCCCCGAATGTTCTCTCTAAACTTTTCCCCTTTCACCCTTAACCCCATGTCCTCTAGTTTGTATCTCCCACCACCTGAGCGGAAATAGTCTGGGAGATCTGCTGCTGCAGCACCTGTAAAGTCCTGAGCATGCCCAATTATTAGAGTTTTACTGTCTCCAGAAAACATGCATTACTTTAAGTAAGGAAAGTGCGTTTGGGTCATGGTTAAGTTGTAAGTTTCTGTGCTATGATCCATCAATGTGAACTTGAGAACCACCATAACAAGAATCATTCAGATTTATTGTCAGAGTACATACACGACATCACATACAACCCTGAGATTCTTTTTCCTGCAGGCGAGGCAGAATTACCACTTACTGGTAGTGCAAAAAAATACTGTACACATGTAAACAGATAAAGAACTGGAAACAAACTGAAACCAATAAAGTGCAAGTGTAAGAGTCCTTAAATGAGCCCCTGATTGAGTTTGTCATTGAGGAGTCTGATGGTGGAGGGGGGAGCAGTTGTTCCTGAACCTGGTGGTGCGAGTCTTGTGGCCCCTAGACCTCTTTCCTGATGGCAGCAGCGAGAACAGAGCGTGTGCTGGACGGGGTGGATCCTTGATGATCACTGCTGCTCTCCGATAGCAGTGTTTGCTGTCGATGTTCTCGATGGTGGGGGGGGGGAGAGTTTTGCCGGTGAATTCCTGGGCTTTTGCAGGGCTTTCAGCTCAGGGGTATTGATGGGGTACCAGACCATGATGTAGCCAGTCAGCGCACTTTCCACCGCACAGCTGTAGAAATAGCTGAGACTGCAATGTCAAACTGTCTTGCTGTCTGAAAAGTGCAAAAATAAGTGGGAAAGTAACAAGAAGATGATGAAAAACAGATGCTGAGAAACTGAGCTGCAAAAGCAGGATGACTAATGTCAAGTTGCTGCCAATTCTAGCCTGCCCTTTTCAGTCTGTGCTAATCTTATAACTGATGGTGTTGTAAATAAATTGCATTAGCAAAACCCCCTTCAGGGCTCCTCAGCAGGCTTGTGTACTCCCAGCCTCCGACTGACAAATTTGTTTTGGTGGAGGGGAAGAGGGGAGAAATTACAGAAGGTTGTTGGGGAGGGGGGCTAAAAAAGACAGGATGACCCTTGTAACTGGAACAGCATTGTGAAAGGTAGAGTGGAGACTGATCTGCATTCAAGCAAGCCCCAGTTCCCTTGGTGAGATGGCAAGGAAAGGGAGGAAGTGGTTTGGGAGCGAGCCACCTCTGGTGTCTGCTAGCTGACCTCCCATACTGTCTGATGATGTCGAGGCAGGCCTGGAAGGGAGTGGTGAGATGTCAAAATCTGCTGCAAAACAGATTGTTAGGGGAATTAGAGGAGGAGAGTGAGCAAATTTAAGTTCCTGGGAGTCACTAACCCAGAGGACCCTTCGCGTTAAAGTCATTGTGAGGAAAGCTCTTCGGCGCCTCGATTTCCTCAGAAGTTTCCGGAGGTTTGGTATGACATCAGAAACCCTGGCAAATGTCTACAGAGGTGTGGTGGAAAGTGCGCTGACCGACTGCATCGTGCTCTGGATCAGGGGCACCAATACCCCCCAAACAGAAAGCCCTGAAAACGGCAGTGGGCGCAGCTCAGGGCATCACGGGCCAAACCCTCCCCACCATCGAAATCATCGACGGGGAAGGCTGTCGTCGGAGAGCAGCAGTGATCATCAAGGATCCACACCCCACCCAACTCGCACACTGTTCTCATTGCTGCCATCAGGAAAGAGGTCTAGGGGCCACAAGACTCACCCCACCAGCTACTACCCCTCCATCAAACTCCTCAACAACAAATTCAATCAAAGACTCGTTTTTTGAGTAATTTGCACCCCCGATAATTTGAAAATCTGCCTGGCCTGCATGTTCTCTGACAATAAACTTTCAATTTGATGGGTCAAGTAGTGGGAGAAACAGAATGGTTCAGATTAGAACCCTTCATTTGAAGCTGTACTTGGTGAGGAATTTTAAGATTTGGTATCTCTCCGAAGACTTTTGTAAATTTCTGTTGGTGTTCTATGAAGGGCATTCGAACTTGTAACTCTGTCCTGTGCAGTCAGGACAGGAAAAGGCTGCAGAAGATTGTGAACTTGGCCAGCGCCATTGTGGGCATCAGTCTTCATTCCATGTTTAAGAGGCGGTGCCTCAAGAAAGCAGCCTCCACCTTCAAGGACCCCCCACCACCCAGGCTATGCCCTCTTACTGCTACCATCAGGAAGGAGATACATGAGCCTGAAGACGATCACCCAGTGTTACAAAAGCAGCTTCTTCCCCTCCACCCTCAGATTCCTGAATGAACCTGATAAATGACACTGCCTCACTTCCTCTTGTTTTGCACTAATTTGCTCATTTTTAAATGTAATTTATCACACTAATAATGCTGCTGCAAAACATGTCACGATAATAAATTCTGTTCCTGAATATAATTGAAAGAGGGCAGAGAAGATTTACTAGGATATTGCCTGGCCTTCAGGAATAGAGTTATGGGGAAAGGTCAAACAGGTACGGACTTTATTCCCTGGAGTGGGGAATTTACAAGATTATGAGGGGGACAGACAGATTGGTGTACAAAATTATGAGGGGTCTATATAGAATAAATGCAACTAGGCTTTTTTCCCACTGAGGTTAGGAAGGATACAAACCATAGGACATGGGATAAGGTTGAAGGGAACACGAGGGGGAACTTGTTCACACAGAAAGTGGTGGGAGCGTGGGACGAGCTGCCAGCTGAGCTGGTGAATGTCGGCTCAATTTTAACATTTAAGAAAAATTTGGATAGGTACAAGGATGGGAGGGGCATGGAGGGAAATGCTCTGGGTGCAGGTCTGTGGGACTAGGCAGAATAATAGTTCAGCACAGGCTAGAAGGGCCAAATGGCCTGTTTTCTGTGCTGTAGTGTTCCATGTTTATGTCTCCATTGAGATTCCCTTCCCTGATGTCTTGGTGCATGTGAGAGACCAGGCTGGTTTCCACTGCTTGTGACCCATTCTTTTCACAGCCTGCCAAGGTTCAGATTTATTGCCAGAGTACATACATGACATCACATACAACCCTGAGATTCTTATTCCTGCAGGCCAGACAGAATTACCACTTATTGGTAGTGCAAAAAAAACTAAAACTTCACAACATACACGTGTAAACAAACTGATTGCAACACACAGAGAATAAAGAAAATCAATAATGTGCCAAGTAAAAGTCCTTAAATTGAGTTTGTTGTTGAGGAGTCTGATGGTGGAGAGGTAGCAGCTGTTTCTGAACCTGATGGTGAGGGTTTTATGGCCCCGATACCTCTTTCCTGATGGCATCAGCAAGAACAGAGTGTGTGCTGGGTGGTGAGGATCCTTGATGATCACTGCTCCTCTCCCGACAGCAGTGTTCCCTGTAGATGTTCTCGATGGTGGGGAGGGTTTTGCCTGTGATTTCCTAGGGCTGTGCCCACTACCTTTTGCAGGCTTTACGCTCAGAAGTACCAGACCGTGATGCAGCCAGACAGCGCACATCTGTGGAAATTTGCCAGGGTGCTGATGCAGTTTGCAGTGCTATGTGACTTTGCAGAACTGGCTGTGCATCCCAAATGCTTTGATCTTGGAGGCCGAGGAGAGTGCTCTTAAGAAATCCACTGGAAACCGGGCCACACCATGAGAGGAAAAGGAAGCTGTGTCTGAGTTGTTCAAAGCAGGCTCTGTCGGACCTGACTGGGAAACTTCCCACTGCCAGGAATGTGCCCTAATTAACAGCTGTTGACCTCCAGGCAATGGGCTGCTGAGGATATGAGAGTTCACATCTCCTTCATGGTGAGGTGGGGATGGCAGAATTACTTGTTCACCAAATTACAAAGCTTTTGTGGGTGAGGTTAAACTATAGAGAAAAAATGCAATCGTAGCCATTTTACTTGAAGTTTATAGTTTTTAACTCACAGAAATGCGGATCCTTTTCAATCCCTTGCATGGGGGCGGAAAGACGGAACCATTTCCACAGTACCATACTAATCTCATTTGAAACCAATTTCATTGAACAAGTTGATCAAGTCACGTTCATGGGGTTGGCATCAGAACATCTAATCGGGGTGGGGGGGGGGGGAACACAATCTGACATTCAAAAACTTGCTCAGTGGAAGGGTGGTAGTACCTTCCTGCCATGAACCTCCTTCGTGCACTACCATCACACTTCCCCCTCCCTCCAATGTCATGGACAAATGTGCTGCTTATCGCGTGGAGACGTTGGTGCTGCAGGTGGGGGGGGAGACTATCCCTGCGAATGCCCCCACCCCTTGGCCCTGACTAAAAGTTCAGGATTAAAAGGGCGTCAATTTAAAACAATTTCTTTTAGTCAGAGGGTCACGAGTCTATAGAATCTGTGGCCACGGGTGGCTGTGAAAGCAAAGTCGTTGGGTGTATTTAAGGCAGAGATGGGCAGCAGTGAGAACAAAGTCTGTTTTGGGTGGTGTGGATCCTTGATGATTGCTGCTGCTCTCCAATGGCAGTGTTCTCGATGCCAGCCAGAGTTCTGCCTGTAATGCCCTGGGTTGTGTCCACTACCTATTGCAGGGCTTTCTCCTCAGAGATATTGGTGCCCCTGCACCAGACTATGATGCACACTTTCCGCCACACCTTTGTAGAAACTTGCCAGGGTTTCTGATGTCATACTAAACCTCTGCAAACTCGTGAGGACATAGAGGCGCTGACGTGATTTCTTCTTCTCGTGGATGCTGTCGGGCTGCTGAGTTCCTCCAGCTGCTCGTTGTTTGCGCAAGATTCCAGCATGTGCGGTCGTTGTTTCTCAGCCACAATCCCAGAGAACAGCGGAGTAGGCTCGACAGGCCAGATGGCCTGCACTACTTCCCGTGTTCTGGTGTAAACGTTGCAATTGTCCTCGCCTCTCCCTCTTCCTCTGGCAACTTGTTCCACAAACCCACCCCCCTGTGCAAAGCAGAAGGAAGTTACCCCTCAGGTCCCCTTTAAATCTTTCACCTCTTTGTCTTCAAACCCATGCCCTCCAGTCGCGGAATCTCCTACCCTGGGAAAACACGATGAAAGATTAGTGCAAAAAGACATGGGGTCAGCATTCACTTTCTTCAACTGAATTTTCAGAATCATTTAAAAGGGATTTGTGCGTGCATGATGCAAGTATTTAAAAGGATTTAGAAAATAGGATTAGGGCTGATTTGAAAGCATAAAACCAAATATTTATTGTGGTGGAATTTCAATGAATGATTTTATTTGCATTATTTAGACCAGTGGTTCCCAACCTTTTTCTTTCCACTCACATACCACTTTAAGTAATTCCAATCCTATAGGTGCTCTGTGATTAATAAGGGATTGCTTAGGTAGTATGTGGGTGGAAAGAAAAAGGTTAGGAACCACTGATTTAGACCATAAGGTATCGGAGCAGAAATAGGCTGTTCAGCCCATCAAGCGAGGTTGTGTTGTAGGTTAGGGATTGTCTGTGAAACACGAAAGTCTGCAGACGCTGCGATTATAGTAAAAACACAGAGATGCTGGAGGATCTCAGCAGTTTTTGTAGCGTCCGTAGGAGGTAAAGGTATATAAACGACGTTTCAGGCCTGAGCCCTTAAATTTAGACGTACAGCATGGTAATAGGCCCTTCTGGCCCACAAGCCAGTGCCGCCCAATTAACCTACAAACCACTGGTACGTTTTGAATGGTGAAAGGAAACCGGAGCCCCCGGAGGAAACCCACGCAGACATGGGGGAGAATGTGCAAATTCCTTCCAGACAGCGGCAAAACACAACACTGCGCTGGAGAAACTGAGTGGGCCAAGCAATGTCCTTTATATGAAAAAGATAAGGACACATTACCAATGTTTTGGGCCTGAACCCTTGATGAAGGTAATACAGGAGAAGCCCTTCATCAAGGACTCAAGCCCAAAATGTTGATTGTGTATCTATAAAGTGCACTGTCTGACCCACTGAATTTCTCCAGCATTCAGTTTTTATTTCTGTACACACAGCTCTGGATTCGAACCCAGGCCGTAATAGCGTTGCGCTAACCACTACATTAATGGTGCCAATCCCCACTACGCTAACTGTTCCGACCCCCCCCCCCCCCCCCCCCCAACCACCAAATGTCAGTTACTTTCTTAGAGAGACCTGAATATAAAGGCTGGATGGAGAAAGGGCAGGGGGAGACCAACAGGCAAAAGGTAGTAATTGTTCGTGGGTAGGAGGACAGGAGAGGAAAGGTGAGAATTGATTGGGGGACAGAGGGTCACTGTGAATGCAAAACTGGAGGAAAGAAGATAGAGGAAAATGGAAAGAGAGAGAGACAGGGCTAGAGGAAAGGAGATGTAGGGATAGATTGGTGCCGGGGGAGGGGGGTTAGGCTAATGAAAGCCGGAGAGGTCGATGTTAATGCCATCCAGTTGGAGGGAGGCCAGACAGAAGATGAGATGTTGTTCCTCCAATTTCTGCACTGTGTGTGAACCTAGTGACTCATTAACCCTCTGTGCCCATCTCCATCTTCAGTTCTCCAGGCGGATCTGACCGATTTACAAGGATTGTCAAGCACATTCTGACCCAGAGAAGGTGAGCAGTTTACATTTGGCCTCCTGTCCCCTCGCCCCTCTGCCTCCCACATGCACCGTTTCATACTCCACCGTTTCAAAAGATGCCCACTGCTGTAAAAATAAATAGCCTTCCTTTGAATCAATAAGGTCATGTGTCACGAGATTTGTTATTTGGCGGCGGCAGTGTTGTGCAGAACAAGGTGCAAAAATCAGTATAAATTACAATTCTGTCGATATTTTAAAAAAATAAATAGTCCAATAAAAGAGAATAAATGAGGTAGTGTCTGTGGTCCATTGTCCGTTCAGAAATCCAATGGCAGAGGGGAAGAAGCTGTTTCTGTATCGTTGGGTGCTTGTTTTCACGCTCCTCTACCTCCTTCCTGATGGTAACAGTATGAAGAGGTCATGGCCTGGGTGATGGAGGTCCTTGAGGATAGAGGCTGCTTTCTTAAGATATCTTATAAATATCCTCGCTGGAGTGAAGACTGATGTCCATGATGTCGCAGGCTGAATTTACAACCTTCTGTAGCCTGTTTATCTTGACATTTGAACATTAGTGGGTTGGCTTCTCCCATATCATTGCCCTGCAAACCTAGCTCATTAGTCATTAGAGATAAAGATACATAGCCAAGATTTTGGGCCTGAGCCCCTCATTAAGGTTCACAAAATCACAAGATATAGGAGCAGAAGTAGGCCTGTCGGCCCATCGAGTCTGCCCCGCCATTCTAATCATGAGCTGATCCATCCTCCCACTCAGCCCCACTCCCCACCCGACCTTGATTCCCTGACTAATCAAATACCTGTCAGTCTCTGCCTTAAACGACCTCACTTCCACAACCGCCTGCGGCAACAGGTTCCACTGACTCTCGACCCCCTGACGAAAGAAGTTGTTCCACATCTGTTTTAAATTGATGCCCTCTTGTCTTGGACTCGCCTACCATGGGAGACATCCTTGCCACATCTTCTTTGTCCAGGCCTTTCAGCTTTCAAAGCGTCTGTGCTTCCCCCTCTTCCTGTTCTCCAACGTATGGGCAAAATGCAGGCGGACCCCGGGATAAAATGGCAGGGGAGCAGCATATTCCCATGGGCAGGAGGTGATAGAATGATAAGGGAGGGAGGATAGCTATATTATTGGAGAAGGAAGGGGATGGAGAGGTGGCAGAAAGGAGATGGAGGGATTGGGAGAACGGTGAATGGTCTTTAGCAGAAACCAGAGAATTCAGTGTTAATGCCATCCAGTTGGACAGTGCCCAGACAGAATATCAGGCAGGTGTTGCTCCTCCAATTTACATTGGCTTCAGTTTGACAGTGTAGAAGGCATGTCGGCACAGGAGTGGGGGGGGAGGGGGTGCAGAATTGAAATAGTTGGAGATCCCTATCACTGCTGTGGCTGGAGCTAAGGATTAACCTGCCGAGTTTCGAGGAGTCACGTGATGGAGTAGTGGCCGGACGGTGAACTCCAGCCCTCTCCAGAAAAGTCGGGAAAAACAAAAGAAAACACAAAGGCACAGAAATAAAAGTTACAGAAAAGTGAGTATAAAGGTGGAAAGAAGATGGCGACAAAAAAAGAAAAATCGAAAGCAACGGTAAGAAGAGAGGAAGAGAAGACAAAGGAGGAAAAAGGTGAAGGCCTTACCTGTCCGAAGAGGCCCGCTGCGGAGAGAGAAACCCGCTCCCTCAGGTCGGTAAATAATGGACTACAAAAATGGCTCGCAGAGCCGAGTAAAAGTGCGCAACCGTGCATGAAAAAAAACACACCGACGGGAGGGGGGACCAGCTGGGGAGTCGATCTCCACAGCCGGCAACGACAGCTGCAGAACACCTGCAGCAAGAAGAGACCACAGAAGACAATAGAAACAAGAAAGAAGAGGAGGAAAGGGCACCAAAGAAACAACAGATGGTCAACCCAGAGGAAGAAGAAGAGGAAGAGTACAGTGAAAAAGAAGAAGAAAAGAAAGGCAAGGTAAAGGATATACTTGCTCTTATTAAAGGATACATGGAGTCATTTAAAGAATGGCAAACACAGGAATTTAAGGATTTAAGAAAAAGAATAAACAACACAGAAGAGAAAATAAATAAAATGGAGATGACCTTAACAGAAATGGGAAAGAAAATGGACAAGATGGAAGAGCGGGCAGTAGCAGCAGAAATGGAGGTAGAAGACTTAAAAAAGAAATTGGAGAAATCTAATAAAAAAACTAAAGAGACACAAGAACTACTAGCTCAAAAAATAGATACAATGGAAAACCATAACAGAAGAAATAACATAAAGATAGTGGGCCTTAAGGAAGATGAAGAAGGCAAGAATATGAGGGAGTTTATAAAAGAGTGGATCCCTAAGACCCTAGGATGTCCAGAACTACAGCAAGAAATGGAAATAGAAAGGGCACATAGAGTATTGGCCTCTAAACCACAACCACAACAAAAACCAAGATCTATTGTAGTAAAATTCCTAAGATATACTACAAGAGAAAAGGTACTGGAGAAGACAATGGAAAAAGTAAGAGAGGGCAACAAACCACTGGAGTATAAAGGGCAAAAAAATCTTCATTTATCCAGATATAAGTTTTGAACTCCTAAAGAAGAGAAAAGAGTTCAATACAGCAAAGGCGATTTTATGGAAGAAAGGGTATAAATTTATACTAAAGCATCCAGCGGTATTGAAAATATTTATTCCAGGACAACAAAACAGACTATTCTCGGATCCAGAAGAAGCACGAAAATTTGCAGAACAATTACAAAAATAGACTGAGGGAGGAAGACGGGTAATGAGAGTTAAAATGATCACGATTGATATGTATGTGGGTAAAGACAAAAATAGACTGAGGGATGAAGACGGGTAATGAGAGTAAAAATGATCACGATTGATATGTATGCGGGTAAAGAGGTATAAGAGTGAATAGAGACAATGAGCATACATGAATGTATCTGTACTTAGAGGAAAATATAGATAGTATAGACAAGAATTAATAAGGGAAGGTAATGGAATAGAGAGAATAAGGAGGGAATTAAAAGAGTGACCTTTGTGACATATGAAAAGTGAAATCTTTTCTGGGGGAGGCGGGGTGGGGGGAAATAGCGGTCACTGCAAAATCAGTTCACGCTTGCGAGTGGATTCGCAAATCCAAATGGAGAGGGGAGATGTGGTTGTCCGACAAGGGATAAAGGACAACTCAGGAGGTGAAGGGGAGATTGGGGATAAATAAGATAGAAATAGGAGAATAAGGAAAATGTTGGATGTTGTAGGAATGTTGTCTTATAAAGAGTTGAAAATAAGAAAACAGAAATGGAAAAGGAGGAAAGGTAATGATGGAAAAACGGAAAGAGAAGATAAACAAAATATAAAAGGGCTACGCTGAACTATATGTCTTTAAATATTAATGGAATACATAACCAAATTAAAAGGAAGAAACTACTAAATTTAAATGAATAAATGTATTCCATTAGAAAAAATAACATATAGGTTAAGAAATAATATTGAAATATTCGAACAAGTATAGGAGCCTTACATTAAATACAATAGCGAAAACCTACCGGGGACAAACATTACCTAAGTTGATGGAAGGAGAAGGAAAGAAAAGAATGGACTCAGTAGAATTTCTGGTGTAATTTTGTTGAATGACAACATTGTCTGACTGGCTTAATGCAACCTAGATTGTATACCTAAAATGGATGAGAGGGGGGGGGGGTGGGGGGGGGTTTGGGAGGAAAGTGGGGGGGGGGGGGAGAAAAAGTCACTGTATATGTGTGAAAAAGAAATAGTGTATATCATGGCTAATGTGATTTATGGTGTGAAAAATAAAAAATTTAAAAAAAAAACCTGCCGAGTTTCCAGCGCTGTGTTTTTAATCCAGTCACTGCATCTGCAGACTTCCATGTTTTACTCCCTCATTAGTCACAGTGGTAGATTGGATCACTTCTCCAATTCGAGCCCCACCCCCTTCCCCCCCTTTCCTCCATACCCTCCCATCATTCACCACATTTGTCTTTATTTCCACCTTTGCTGGCTTGCTCCATGCCCCTCGGAGCGTTGCTAAGTTCACACCCACTGCTGGCAGAACATTAATCCTTTATCCCCCAGGGAGAGGGAGTAGAAATTTTGCCAGCTCCTTGTGGGAGTTCAGAACGCCATCAGTTCCAAGTCCCCTGCAGTATCTTGACTCGAGCCTACATTAACCATTTGTCATTGTTACCAGGTCAGAATCCTGGAATGTCCCCGGTCTGGTGCTGGGATTACCGTATATACGAGCATAATAGTATAGTCAATACTGTGTCAAAGCTGACTTCCCTATTTCTGGCCCTGGCCGCCTGCCTACCCGAGCTCCTGACGCCTTAACCATAAACTCTCGCCTAGGTTTCAGCTACCTGTCCACCCAACACCCTGAACTTGGACTTAACAACCAGTCTTGGCCTTCTGAGCTCCTAACGCAGGTATCTACTGCGGTCACAAGTAGTATCCGTGTAATAGTTAGCCCCTGAACTTTATCCTAAAAATTGGTCCACAAATTAAACTATACACAGAGATATATGGAAATCGTCACATGAAGCAATGGCTCGGGGGTATGGGGGGCTGCTGGCTATGTGCAGCAGTAAGTCCACATGCACTGATCTCACCTGACACCTCTTAGAGTGGTGGACCTGGGATTGCACTGCATTGTGGGCAGAATGGCTTTAACACATTAAGCAATAGATTCTGGAGAAACTACTTATGAACTGTCTGTTTCTTTGCTTCCCACCCCACAGCTACTATCCCCTCTATCCACCAGCAGAAGAGATGAACGTAGACTACGAATGCTTCCAGCTGTACGCACAGCTCCCTGTCACTCCCGACATTTTAATTATGCCTTCAGAACTACGTTACTTTGTCAAGGTGAGCAATGGCGAGCAGGAAGGAGGATGGCTATTTATTTTTTTATATATATGTTTAGACATGCAGCACGGTAACAGATCCTTCTGGCCCACGAGTCCGGACTGCCCAAACATACCCATGTGATCACTTAACCTCCCGTACGTCTTTGGATCGTGAGAGGAAACCAGAACACCCACGAGAAACCCGTGCAGACACAGGGAGAACATCTGACAACCCGGCAAAAACCAAATTTCTCCAGACCCGGGGCATACAATTAACAGGACATAATAATCACATATATTCATGAAGGTGTACAGTAAAACTCCCAGTATCCAGCACCTACTGGGATTGGTAGATCCCAGATATGTAATTTTTCCGGTTGCTTGAGACTCACTTGTACAGCGCCTAACTAATGCACCTACATTAAGAATAAACAATTTAAAAGTCAAAAATACTACACTGAACAAACTTCACTTGCATGAATATATAAGCCTTGGGCAGCACTGTTGGCGTAGTGGTTAGCGCAACGCCTTTGCAGTGCTGATCAGGAATCCCACACTGTCTGTAAGCAGTTTGTACATTCTCCCCATGTCTGCATGGGTTTTCTCCAGGGCTTCGGTTTCCTCCCACCATTCAAAACATACCGGGGTATAGGTAAACAGGGTGTAAAATGGGTGGCACGGACTTGTACGGCCGAATTGGCCTGTTACAGTGCTGTATGTCTAACTTAATCCCCTTCCCTTCCAAGTTTACTGATAAAGCCTCTGACCAGGCCGACTCTTACTAAAAGGGATCCGGCAGCACCAACAAGTGCATGTACTCCGTGTCTCAGTTTTCCAGGACTGGTTCACTGGTTTTATATCAGTAGTAAAGTGCGTATATGTGTAGGCTTACCCATGGACCCAGTCCAGAATATATATGATGAAAGGTTAAAAATGGCCAGAGTGCAAAGGGTTAAAAAATGCAGAAAGATCTTCTGGTGGAAACAGGCGCAAACAATCTTGCTGGAGGAACTCAGTGGGTGAAGCAGCGTCTGCAAAGGGTTGGTCGACATTTAGGATGGGAGAGGAGAGCCAGTTTAAAGACGAGGATTGAGACCGGGGCTGGGAGATGACAGGTTGGAACCAAGTGATGAAGGGATGATGGGCAGGTGGAGCCCAGCTGGGGGAAGGGGTGGACTCATGACACATCAAGCTCTGGGCAGTGGTGGGAGGAGTCACGTGATGGAGTAGTGGCCGGACAGTGAACTCCAGCCCTCTCCAGAAAAGACGGGAAAAACAAAGGAAAACACAAAGGCACAGAAATAAAAGTTACAGAAAAGTGAGTATAAAGGTGGAAAGAAGATGGCGACAAAAAAAGAAAAATCAAAATCAACGGTAAGAAGAGAAAGAGAAGACAACGGAGGAAAAAGGTGAAGGCCTTACCTGTCCGAAGAGGCCCGCTCCCTCAGGTCGGTAAATAATGGACTACAAAAATGGCTCGCTGAGCCAAGTAAAAGTGCGCAACCGCGCATGCGCAAGGAGTCGCGCATGCGCGATGCGCATGAAAATAAACACACCGACGGGAGGGGGGGACCAGCTGAGGAGTCGATCTCCACAGCCGGCAACGACAGCTGCAGAACACCTGCAGCAAGAAGAGACCACAGAAGACAATAGAAACAAGAAAGAAAAGAAGGAAAGGGCAACAAAGAAACAACAGTTGGCCAACCCAGAGGAAGAAGAAGAGGAAGAGTACAGTGAAATAGAAGAAGAAAAGAAAGGCAAGATAAAGGAGGTACTTTCTCTTATTAAAGGATACATGGAGTCATTTAAAGAATGGCAAACACAGGAATTTAATGATTTAAGAAAAAGAATAAACAACAGAAGAGAAAATGAATAAAATAGATATGACCTTAACAGAAATGGGAAAGAAAATGGACAAGATGGAAGAGCGGGCAGTAGCAGCAGAAATGGAGGTAGAAGACTTTAAAAAGAAATTGGAGGAATCTAATAAAAAAACTAAAGAGACACAAGAACTACTAGCTCAAAAAATAGATACAATGGAAAATTATAACAGAAGAAATAACATAAAGATAGTGGGCCTTAAGGAAGATGAAGAAGGCAAGAATATGAGGGAGTTTATAAAAGAGTGGATCCCTAAGACCCTAGGATGTCCAGAACTACAGCAAGAAATGGAAATAGAAAGGGCACATAGAGTATTGGCCTCTAAACCACAACCACAACAAAAACCAAGATCTATTGTAGTATAATTCCTAAGATATACTACAAGAGAAAAGGTACTGGAGAAGACAATGGAAAAAGTAAGAGAGGGCAACAAACCACTGGAGTATAAAGGGCAAAAAATCTTCATTTATCCAGATATAAGTTTTGAACTCCTAAAGAAGAGAAAAGAGTTCAATACAGCAAAGGCGATTTTATGGAAGAAAGGGTATAAATTTATACTAAAGCATCCAGCTGTATTGAAAATATTTATTCCAGGACAACAAAACAGACTATTCTCGGATCCAGAAGAAGCACGAAAATTTGCAGAACAATTACAAAAATAGACTGAGGGATGAAGACGGGTAATGAGAGTAAAAATGATCAAGATTGATATGTATGTGGGTAAAGACAAAAATAGACTGAGGGATGAAGACGGGTAATGAGAGTAAAAATGATCACGATTGATATGTATGCGGGTAAAGAGGTATAAGAGTGAATAGAGACAATGTGCATACGTGAATGTATCTGTACTTAGAGGAAAATATAGATAGTATAGACAAGAATTAATAAGGGAAGGTAATGGAATAGAGAGAATAAGGAGGGAATTAAAAGAGTGACCTTTGTGACATATGAAAAGTGAAATCTTTTCTAGGGGGTGCTGGGTGGGGGGAAATAGCGGTCACTGCAAAATCAGTTGACGCTTGCGAGTGGATTCGCAAATCCAAATGGAGAGGGGAGATGTGGTTGTCCGACAAGGGATAAAGGACAACTCAGGAGGGGAAGGGGAGATTGGGGATAAAGAAGATAGAAATAGGAGAATAAGGAAAATGTTGGATGTTGTAGGAATGTTGTCTTATAAAGAATTGAAAATAAGAAAACAGAAATGGAAAAGGAGGAAAGGTAATGATGGAAAAACGGAAAGAGAAGATAAACAAAATATAAAAGGGCTACGCTGAACTATATGACTTTAAATATTAATGGAATACATAACCAAATTAAAAGGAAGAAACTACTAAATTTAAATGAATAAATGTATTCCATTAGAAAAAATAACATATAGGTTAAGAAATAATATTGAAATATTCGAACAAGTATGGGAGCCTTACATTAAATACAATAGTGAAAACCTACCGGGTACAAACATTACCTAAGTTGATGGAAGGAGAAGGAAAGAAAAGAATGGACTCAGTAGAATTTCTGGTGTATTTTTGTTGAATGACAACATTGTCTGACTGGCTTAATGCAACCTAGATTGTATACCTAAAATGGATGAGAGGGGGGGGGTGGGGGGTGGCTTGGGAGGAGGGAGGGGGGGGGGAGAAAAAGTCACTGTATATGTGTGAAAAAGAAATAGTGTATATCATGGCTAATGTGATTTATAGTGTGAAAAATAAAAAATGTAAAAAAAAAAAAAAGCTCTGGGCAGTGGTGGAGACAGAATGGGGAAAGAGACACTATGAACAGAGGGAGAGAGAAGGCAGAGGCGGGGTGGCCAAGATAGAATTGCAGATGCTGCGATCTTGGGCAGAAAACAGTCGGCACAACATTGATGAAGTGGGAAACGTTTCTCCAACTGGCACTGCTCCACCTGCAAAAGTTCCTTCAACAGTTTGTCCTTGACGTCTGAATCTTTAGCCTTCTCTCTATTGAAATAGCAGCCCCCATCAAAGGGGACGATGCCATAGAGGACCAGATTGTCTTGGGGGGAGGAGGGGGAGGATTTGCTGGTTTTCGACATACCGCACATAACGGGCCCTTCCAGCCCACAAGCCATGCCACCCAATTAATCTACGCGCCTCCCCCACCCCATACGTGTCAAACGGTGGGAGGAAACTGGAGCCCCCGGAGGAAACCTACCCAGACACGGGGAGAGCGTACAAATCTTTTACAGATGGCGCCAGCTTTGAACCTGGGTCGCTGGCACTGTAACGGCGTGGTGACCCTAACCCCCCTCCCTCCCCAGCCTGCCTCCGTCCTCCGATGGGCGCACGCTGCAGACGGTGACCATGAACTCTCTTTGCTCACCTGTGCACTTTGCTCCACATTAGGAGGTCCTGGGCTGCGTCTGCACCAACCCCGGGAGGCTGACCAAGGGTCACGTTGGTGGGACCTTCGGCCGGCTGCTGGTGCAGGAACAGAAGAGTGGGAAGGTGGAGAGGCAGACCCCCTGCGTGGCCGCCCAGGTGGTGAAAATCTGAAGCCTGTCTCCACACCACCCCCTCCTCCAAACTGCGTGGAAGATGTCTGATTCCTGGCCGAGATGTGAAGAAGCCGGAACTTCTAAAGACAACGAGATGGCTGGGAGGGTGTCCCTTGGTAAGACTAGGCATTCCCATTAAGATCCTCCTCATCTCTTCCTGCTTTGATTTGGAATCAATCAGAGCCTGGCTTGCCCACTTGGTGAAGCACGACAGCCCTGCAACATTGGAGTTCTTTCTCCCCCTGTTTATTTTTTGTCTCATCCTTTCCCTCAGTACCCACAAAGAGGGATTGGTTTTTTTTCCCATGTAAATAAAATGATTTGATTCGCTCAAAGCTTACCTTTGTGATTGTCTCACCTGGCAGATGATGTGCACCACCTTCCTGCTTCAGTTCCACGCGGATATGGTCTCATGCAATGCCAGTAGGCCACCTACAAATTGGAGAAACAAACCCTTGTACTGCGTCTGGGCTCCCTCCAACCCGATGGCATTGACTGCTCCGGTTTCCATCACCCCTCACCCCATCTTTCCCTAATACCCTTTTCACACTGAAGAGCTGCGTTATTGCCAAATACATGACCCTCCCCACCCTCCCTCTGGAAGTTGGCTTGGGAACAGAAGAAAAGCCTGGTCGGTGAGTCCTTTTGCACAGCAAGCCGGCTTCCCAAAGCAAAAGAGGTGGGACATGCCCCGCTTCACCTCTGACACTACCTACCTTGGCAGATAAAAGGTGGGTAAGTTCAGACACCCCCCCCCCCCATCCACCTTCGACACGTTCACATAGGTAGGGAAAGTATTTGAAAGGCATATAATAACTGGCTTGAATGATCTGTGTAAGAGAGATATGTCTCCTTTCCTCTAGTTTTGTCTGTCTTTCCCTTTAGCCACTTTCAGGTGCTCGGACGCAGATAATGCGCCGGCAGACGCGGCTGGGGGAGTGCAACTGGGATGTTAAGGTGGCCGCGGAGAAGACATCTTTCTGTCACCTGAACGTGCCAGCTGAAGGAGAGCCCTGTCCGAGCGGGCGCTGGCTCCTGTGGACTGTGGCCATAGTCCCACTGTTGCTTTCAGGTGCAACGGGGGATGCTCCGAGCTGGAGATTATACCTACAGGAGGAGGGTTAGGTAAGTGCTCCTTCTGGCCAGGTTCTCCACTTTCAGGTGGCCACCCGACAGCTGCATTGGGGTATTCTGGCCACCTGAAACCGGCTTATGTCTCACTTACCTCAGTTCTCCTTTCAGAGCCAAAAACACTCTCCCCCTCTTTGAATCAATTCTCACCTTTCCTCTGTCCTGCATCCCATCCGTATTTAATTAATGCTTTTTGTCTGTATTCCTCCCCCTGTCCTTTCTTTCCCTCTCCCCAATCTTTTAATTCAGGCAAAACAGAAATGCTGGAGGAACTCACTCAGTCTTGCGGCATCCAAAGGAGGTAAAGATATCATGCCGACGTTTCGAGCAAGAGCCCTTAGAGCAGGTGCAGGAGTCGGCCATTTGGCCCGTCGAGCCTGCTACACCATTCAATGAGATCTTGGCTGATCTGGCTTTTCTCCACCTACCTGCTTTTTCCCCATATCCCTTAATTCCCCGACTATGTAAAAATCTCTCTAACCTTGTCTTAAATCTATTTCCTGAGGTCACCTCCACTGTTTCAATGGGCGGAGAATTCCACAGATTCCCCACCCGCTGGGAAAATCAGTTTCTCCTCATCTCCATTTAATTATACTCCCCTGGATCTTGAGGCTGTGTCCCCTCGTTTTGGTCTCCCCACCCATGAGAACAACTTACCTACCTCTTTCTTATCTATACCTTTCAGAATTTTATACCTTTCCGTAAGATCCCCTCCCAGTCTTCTAAATTCTAGTGAGAACAGTTCCAGGCAACTCAATCTCCCCTTATCCCTGGAATCAACCTGGTGAACCTCCTCTGCACCGCCTCGAAAGCTAGTCCGTCCTTCCTCACGTGAGGAGACCAGAACTGCTTCCTTAAGGTGTGAGTCGGAATTAAAGGCTGGGGAGAGAAAGGGGGAGGGGTGCAGACCAACAGACAAATGGTGTTAATTGGATTGATTCTGGCTCTGTGAAAGGAGACAGAGGGAAACATCTTTACCTCCTGTGGACGCTGCAAGACCGGCTGAGTTTCTCCAGCATTTCTGTGTTTTTATTACAATTACAGTGTGCAGACTTTTGTGTATCAATTCTTTTAATTCAGATGCCTGCCTGTTTTTAACTCACCTCTTGAGGAAGGGTTCAGGCCCGAAATTCAAATTTATTGTCATTGTTCCAAGTACAGTCACAAGCCAATGAAATACAATTAGTATCCAACCAGAATTTTAAAAATCGTGCTCTATACAAATAACTACGTGCAAATAAAAATGAGCGCGTTCCGCAAGCAAACAATTCTAAAAGTACTGACAATGCAATGTGAGTGCAGGACCACTCAGCGCTGGGATTTAAGGTTCAGCAGGACCATGGCCTCGGTGGGGCTGGGGGGGGACACCTCTTCTTGAACCTGCTGGTTGGAGAGCAAAGGCTCCTGTAGTGGATGGAAGGAAAGTAAAAAAGCCCATAGTTAGGGTGAGATGCATCCTTGATGATCTTCGTCCGGCTCCAGACCATTCCTGATGGGGATTTGGATGCTGATATTCCGCTGGGCAGTTTTCACCATCTGCTGAAGTGCTTTACGGTCCGATACAAGACAATTGCCGTACCCCACTGAGATGGCATAGGTGAGTAAGCTCTCAATGGTACAGCTGGAAAAATCCATCGATGTCCTAGGACAGAGGTGCGCTTCCTTCATACCCCGCAGGAAATAACTATATACCTTTGCCTCCTCTGGATGCCACAAGAGCGGTTGAGTTCCTCCAGCATTTTTCTCAGTGCTTCTCCCCAAAATTCAGGTGCCCGTAGCCAAGGAAGCTGCAGAAGTGATCTCGGAGCCATGTGGTCACGGGGTGGTTTCGATGGCTGAAGCTGGTTGGGGGTTGGGGGGGGGGGGGGGGGAGGCATCAGCACCCCTCCACAGTTCTATTACAGCAGCCGGGCTCTGTGGAAATCGGTTGAAACTCTTTACTCAGCCTCATGAGAACCTGCGAAAGGCCAACAAAATCTCAATGAAAGTTGTAATAATGTATAAAAATATGTCATGATACGTAGTGTGCTCCATATTTAACTTTAGACATGCCGCATGGTAACAGGCCATTTTGGCCCCCGATGCATTTCGAACAGTGAGAGGAAGCTGAGACACGGGGAGAACATACAGAAAGGACGCTGTAAAGGCGTTCCCCTAACCGCAACACCAACCAATGTTTGGGACAAAGGCACTGTTTTCTTTTCTCTTGCCCCTGTGCTGCACAGCTCTCTGTTCTCCTAAGTCTGCACAAGAGGAGGGAGAAGACAGGGTGGGCAGAGTTTCTCAAGTCTTTGGGTATATTGTCATCTGTACAAGTGCAATGCGACGAAACAGCGTTCTCCGGTCCTCAGTGCAAAACACGCAGACACACACCCAGAGATAACACACGTACAGATGCACAATACATACGCTGGACAAAGTATTCATATATACAAATGAATAAATAAATGTTTCGTAAATATGAGGGTCAGTGTGAGCAGTTCCTTTGGTCGTTCAGTGTTCTCACTGCCTGTGGGAAGAAGCCGTTCCTCACCCTGGTGGTACTGGCCCAGATCCTCCTGTATCTCTTCCCCGACAGGAGCTGCTGTATGCAGGGTGGAAGGGAGTCCTCAATGATTTTGCCCGCCTTCTTCAAACAATGATCCTGGTAGATCACTTCAGGGGGGGGGGGGGTGACTCCAGTGATCTTCTCTGCCACTCGTGGTCTTGTGGATTGACCTCTGATCCATTTCTCTGCAGCAACGGTACCCCTCTCCCTTCACAGAGCCATCCCTCCTCCTCCTTCTTGCTGCTGTGCTCTCCTTCCCTTACCCACCTATTACCTCCTGCCTTTGGGATCCGCCGCGGCACCACCATTTTGTTCAAGCACCTGCCGTCACTTTTCCATATCTTGCCGAAGAGTTTAAGCCCGAAACATTGGTTATGTATCTATCTTTGCTGAATTAAGGACACTGTTTGACATGCTGACTTTCTTCAGCGTTGTGTTTTTACTACCTTATAACCCACTATTTTTCTTGCATCCATGTGCCTAAAAGTCCTTTAAATGTCCCTATTGTATAGCCTCCACCTCCACCCCTGGCAAGGCATTTTAGGCACCCACGACTCTCTGCGTTGAAATAAAAACTTAACCCTGATGTCTCCCCTAAACTTTCCTCCCCACATTTTGTACTGATGCCCACTCTGTTTCGTTTCAGGGCCTTAATTGTTTCAAGGTTAAATGCAATGCTGCTAATTCTGCTTGATTATGGGTGGGTTAATTAGGAATATAACACACAGTATTTTACTGCTGTGATCTGGAGCTGAGGGTAACTTGAGAGTGTCTAGAACTTGAGGTGATCCTGGTAATTGAATTGACGGCCAGGGGAAATGACTACGTTCCATCTGTTGCTCTAAAGTTTATTTTGGATCAGTAGAGGAAAAAAATGTTGTGCTTGAAGCAGGAGAGAGAATAAGGCTTAAAATTTGCAGAAACCCTGCTCAGCGGGATTGAGATTCAGTGCTCAATATCTTGTGTAGGCAACAGGCCTCCTCTTGGGGGGGGTGGGGGGAACATTTGTAAGAAAGATCTTTGGAGAATGGTTATTTATGAGTTCCTGGGAAAATGCATGATCTTGCAAGGGAATAAATGAATAATTTTAAATTAACCATGTTCACTTTTGCAAACTGAATTAATCTCGGAGCTCTTCATCCTTAGTTGACGGTGACTCGGTAAGGGGTAGGGGGGACTCTCTTTTGATTCTCTTTCTCTGACTGTAAGAGGAGCTTCAGGCGATTTCCTCCGATGGTGAAAACAAATAGTTGAAAACAAATTCCGTGTAATATTGCACCATCTTTATTACGTGACAGTGAATTGAATCTTGAATCTGGATACGGATTAAAGATGTAAAAAATGAATTTATATTCTTTAGTGAGAATTGCAAGGAGAAAGACCTAAATTTTGAAAAAAAACAGAAATCGCAGCGTCTGGTGCCTTGTGTGAAAAAAGAGAAGCAGGAGGGACTCAGCAGGTCAGACAGTGTCTGCGGAGGGAAATGGTCAGACAACGTTTCAGGTCAGGACCCTTTATCGAGAAATTTTGTTTGCCTTAAGACCATAATACATAGGCTATTCGAATCAGCCCCCACCATTCAATCATGAGCTGATCCATTCTCCCACTCAGCCCCCTCTGCCCGGCCTTCTCCCCATAACCTGTCAATCTCTGCCTTAAATTCACCCAGTGACCCAGTCTCCACAACCGTTTGTGGCAACAAATTCCGCAGATTCTCCGCCCTCTGGCTGAAGAAATTCCTCAGCATCTCTGCCTAAATGGACGCCCTTCAATCTTGAAGTGGTGCCCTCAACTCTCCCACCATGGGGAACAGCCTTTCTACGTTAACTCTGTCCACGCCTTTCAACATTTCTTCCCCCACCCCCCTCCCTCACCACCCCACTGAGCAATAAGGAGATTTGGGAACCAAAGGGGAAGAAATCAAAGCCTTATGATCAGTACAAGGTTCCTTTTATTGTCATGTAATAATATGTTAAAAATGTGACATCCTTTAACTTCATGCAGGCAAAGAGTTGCCACGAGCATTGCACGGTGCCCCTAACAATTGGAGAAAGAGAAGCAACACCCCCCCCCCACCCCTTCCCAAGAAACACCGAATTCGCCTCCAGCACCCCCACAGACCTCTGTTAGTCCATTGGGCTCCAGATCCAAACTGCAGGAAGGCTCCAGCGCCCCGAGGGCACCTTCACACCCAGCGAGTGAGGACAACTGGTGGCCACAGTTCCTGGCATGAGTTTAATTCACTTTCAATATTTTTATTAGATTATATATATAAATACATACAAAATAAAAGATACGTAGCAATGAAACAACTGAAGCCGACTCATTACAACAAACAAATTTTCATTATGCAACGCTATTCAAAGAGAAGAAGAAAAGAACTACAAAGATAATTTTTTAATTCCAAAGCCCACACCATTTTCCAAAGTTGCATGGCTAATAATAAAGTTTTTTTTTAAATTAAAAGAAACGCAAATCCACGAGAACGTCCTACTTACCCTGGGTCCATTGAAATAAACTCATGGGCCCATCGCTCATTACCTACAATGCCTTTGCCTCTCTTATTGCAAGATGAGTTATTTTGATCAGATGGAAAGGTGCTGTCCTACCCACTCACAGTCCATGGTTACATGATTTGATGTCATACTTAACTTCTGAGAAAATTAGATCACAAGATCAAGGAACAGAACCAGGTCATTCGGCCCACCGAGCCTGCTCCACCAATCCACCCTGAGTTCTCACCTTTAGTTCCAAGTTCCGCCCTTTTCCCCATATCCCTTGATACCCTGACGAATTATATACCTATAGTTCGGTGACCAGAACTGCACAGAGTGCTCCAAATTTGGCCTCGCAAATGTCTTGTACAACTTCACCATAATATCCCAACTCCTGTGCTCAATATGCTTTGAATTATGAAGGCCAATGTGCCAAAAGCTCTCTCTGCGACCCGATCTACCTGTGGCGCCACTTTCAGGGAATTCTGTATCTGCATTCCCAGACCCCTCTGTTCTACCACACTCCTCAGGCCCCGACCATTCACCATGTATGTCCTTTCTTGGTTTGCCCTTCCAAAATGCAACACCTCACACTTGTCGGCATTAAATTCTATTTGGCATTTTTCTGGAATTTAGTTCTTCAGAATCAGAGTCTCAAGGACCAGGTTGGGACATTAGGAGTTGGGGGAAGGAAGGATAAAGGGATGTGCTGATGGCGATTGTGGGTGAATTTGAGATTGTAGCTGTGTTTTTGCCTTTCACTGGGTTCACACACTTTTTTTCTGGGGGATGCGTTCGGGGAATTGGCAGTAAATCCGGTATATATTAATCAACCCTGATTACTCCCGAGAGGGTCTTTCCAGTAACCAGTGATGGCAAAGGGAATTATTGCTCCCTTCACTGAGAAGACAGCAGTGGAAAGGGTTAAGAACTTCAAATTCCTGGCTGTCAACATCTCTGAAGATCTATCCTGGGGCCTCTATGTCGATGCAATCATGAAGAAGGCTTGCCAGCAGATTTGCTTCGCGAGGAGCTAGAGATTTGGAAGAACACCAAAGGCTTGCAAATTTCTACACGTGTACCGTGGAGAGCATTCTGGTCACTGCGTGGAACAGAGGCGCCAACGCATAGGACAGGAAAAGGCAACAAAGGGTTGTAAAATTGGCCTGCGACATCACGTACAGTGGGCTTCATTCCGCTGAGGGCATCTGCAAGAGAGGCAGTGTGTCAGGAAAGCAGCCGCTATCTTCAAGGACCCCCACCACCATTCCCTCTTTGCACTGCTGTCGTCGGGAGCCCAACATTACAGAAACAGCCACCAGATTCCTGAATAGACAACCACAGACACTACCTCCCTTTCTCTTCTTTTGCCCCCGATTTATTTATTTTTCTAAATATAATTTGCATTGTAAATGCTGCTGTGACACGTTCATGATGATAAATTCTGATTCGGCGGAAACGTCCTGGGACAATGGTTCCTGCACTCGTGAGAAGAGCAGAAGGAATCTGCAGATAAAAATGGTCTCGAGCGAATTATCTGAAAATCTGTTCTATGTTTTAATTGATTGCTTTATGGTTTTAGATATTTTCCATCTGGAATTTCTTTTAAAATCTTAACTCATTCTTGCAAAATATTTCTTAATTCCCTGAGGGGATGGTCTTAAGTATTTGAAAAAGACTAAAATTTCCTTCCTATTTTTTATATTGTTTTCGCTGCCTCCAGAAAATAAAAATAGCGTATTGATCCCTCACTCCCAGCGCACAACTGAATGAAGATACAAGTCTGATTGAAGTAAAAATACAAAGCTGGTAAAACAGTGTACTTTATAAAGCAAAGATAATGGTACAGACGCCTGCCTACATTTTGCAGACACCTTGATGAATGTTATTTAGACATTCAACATGGTTACAGGCCATTTTGGCCCACGAGTCCATGCTGCCTAATTACACCCCCCGCCCCCACCCCACCCTAGGATGTTTCGAACGGTGAACCCCGGAGTTTACCCACGCAGATGTGGAGAGAACCCATTACAGACAGCGTGGGATTCGAACCCTGGTCCCGATTATTGGTGCTGTAAAAACGTTGCGCTACCTGCGCTGCCCATAGAGGGCTCAGTTCTGAAACGTTGGTGATGCATCTTTGCTATAAGGAGTGCACTGTTTGACCTGCTGGGTTTCCCCAGCGCCACGCTTTTACTTTCTCATTTTCATCTGTAGAAAGAGAGAATTTTTTGACTTTTTCCTCCTCCCTCATCAGAGGTCCATGCTCAAAACATGTCTCTTGCTCTTCCTGTTCTTTTTCTGGTCTGGTGGAGCTGGAAGCCTCAAAAAAAAAATTTTTAACTGCCTCCAGGTTTTTTTTCTTTTGAGTGCGCGACTCACTTCTTTACCCGATGCAGGCGGTCATTGTTAAGGGAGACCTTCCAAAGCTATGTCCAAGGTCTCCCCGGCTCCAGACTTGTCTCCCCTGGGCAGTACCTTCCAGACAGCTCCTGGATCCTTCTTTGAGGTAGGCCACCTTGTTCTTCTCCTTACTCTGCCTCTTGTATTACTGTAACTGCTTTATCTTTCTTTGGTGGCATTTTGACTTGTTCCATTTACCCTTAAACATTTTTATTTTTGTTAACTTTTACAAACTTTTTTGACTAAGGGGAGTAGGGTTTCGTAGTCTAACCCCACGTCATCACGTGGCGTTCCACCATATTTCTACTTGAATGAAGATATAGGGGAGAACGTACCCCACCTTTTATCCCAGTGAGACTCCCCTCTTTCCCCCTTAACCCCTCCTAGTTTACCCCTCCACCCATATTAAATTGCAAAGGCCTCTTCCTCCTGTGTGAGGTGCAACTGCTGGAAGGGTGAGGTGAAACAAAAAATCCACAGATGCTGGAGGGCTCAAACAACACAGAAAAAAAAATGCATGAGAAACTTGGCTCATCTATTGCATCCGGCTCTCCCATTGTGACGATGGTGCAGTCTGGGAGATCACTTCGCTGTCCGCAGCAGTGATAGGGATCTCCCAGTGGCAAACCATTTCAGTTCCACGCCCCACTCCCATGCTGACAGGTCTGTCTGCGGCCTTGTGCATGGTCAAACCCAGGCCGGCCGTAAATTGGAGGCCCAATATTCCGTCTGGGCGACCTCCAACCGGACGGCATGAACATTGACCTGTTTCTGCAATGCCACTCCCTTTCTTCCCCATCCCCCTGTCTCCTTTCCTCCAGCTCTCCACCCCTTCCCTCTCCATTCACAGAGCCGTCTCCCCTCCCCCTGTTTGCTGCTGTGCCCTCCCTCCCTTATCCACCTGTTACATCCTGCCTGTGGGCCCGTGCTCCTCCACCACCATTTTGTTTAGGGACCTGTCTACATTTTGCTCACACCTTGACGAAGGGCTTTAGCTTGTTTATGTTTACTGTATAAAGTACGCTGAGTTTCCCCAGCGTTGGCGTTTCTACTTAAATCTCGGTGTCCGCAGAATTTAATGTTTTACCACTGGAGGAACTTGCAGGTCATGTAGCATCCATGGAAAGCAATGGGCTCTGGAAGAGTGCTCGCTTGTGTCCCGTGATCAACGGGCTGTTCTCGGGGACACCCACAGAGTCAGACATCCAGAACTGCCAGAAGACCCTTAACTTGGTGAAAGATGCCGCTTGGGTCTGCCCGACACCTGTCAGTCTTTCGGCGCGCGGAGATGTCGGCGAGGGAACGCTACCAACTGGCACATTCCAAACTGCAGGAATGCATGCTGAGGCCAACACTGGGGGGTGGGGGGGGGGGGGGGGGAAAGGACCTCAGTCGAGAGCAGCCATTCTAAACCCTAGGGCCTTGTTTTCACCTCGCAGTACAAGTCTATTTTAATGTAGTTGGTACTGAAGAAACCAAAGCTTAACTGCTTCACAGGGAAGGGGACCCTTCAGCATTGAGCAGAAGTCCTAAGGAGGCCATAGCCGAATAAAGGTTGAGAATGGCTGGTTGAGAGTCCTTCAATTACTGGGCATTGAGGGGCTGAGATCGAGGGGAAGCCTCAACAACGGGGGTGTAACAACGATGTGGCAATTCTGCTAAATAGAGATTTTAATTCCTATTCAGCACGTTAGCCATCCCTTCCAGCCCTCGAGCCCTTGCTGCCCGTTTACACCCAATTAACCCACAAACCCCATACGTTTCTGGAGGAGAGGAGGAAACCCACGCAGATATGGGAAGAACATACAAACACCTCACAGATAGCACGGGATGAATGTAATAATGTACAGTGATGGAAATGTACAGATACAAACTAAGGGTTGGAAGAGGCTTGGGAAAGGTTTCCTTTTTGCAAATAATTTATTGTGACTAACATCTATTTTTGGTTTAAAAAAACACGCCTATCCCTCTTTGCTAACACTGACATTGTTGTATTGAGGGCTCTCTCCCCTCCTCAACTCGTCTATCTCTCTACCCCCTCTCTCTCACTGTTGCCATCTCTCTTCCCCATCTCTATCTCCCTCTCCCTGTCTCTCCCTCTTTCCCCATCTCTCCCTCTCCCCATCTCTTTCTCCCCCCAATCCCCTTCTCCGCTCTCCCTCTTCCTGTCTCTCCCCATTCCCCTTCTCCCGTCTCTCCCTCTCCCCTTTCCCCATTGCTCTCCCAGTTTCCCCATCTCCTTCCCCTTCTCCCTCTCCCCATCTCTTTCTCCTCTCTCCCTCAATTTCCGTCTCTTTCCCTGTCTCTCTCCCCCTCTCTACTCTCCCTATCTCTCTCTCTCTCTCTTCCTGTCTCCCTCTCCCATCCCTCTCCGGAAGGCCTTGGCAGATGGGGTCATGTGACCCAGTCAGCACTCCACAGGTTGAGAGAAGGGAGGGTGTCCGACTGCAAATCACTTGCCGTTCCACGATTCTGCTGAGGGGTCAATGGCTGCAAGCCCCCAGTTCAGCCCATCTGAGGGTCAAAAAGCAGCACCCCCTGCACCAGGACTCGATGCAAGGTATGGCCCGTTGACCTGAGAAATCTTCCAAAACTGGAACCCTGGTGGCAATGAATCAATACACTGTGGAATAGGCAGCTCCAGCCCATTACGTATAACCGCCTGAACCTTGAGATTGTGATACAGCCTGCCACCAGCTGTTTCCTTGCCAGAGTCAAGACCGGATATTTACATAAGAATAGAAGTCGGCCATCTGGCCCTACGAACCTGGACAGCTATTTAACAAGATTGTGACTCACTCCACTCACCCGCCTATTCCTCCAAAACACTGAATTGACTTTTATTCAAAAATAAATCTAGGCAGTAAAACCAATGCTGACGAAACACAGCAGGTCAAACATCATAGCGAAAATTAAGATAACTAATGTTTCGGGCTTGTGCTCTTCGTCAAGTTATTAAGAAAATGTTGGCAGGTGCTTGAACAAAATGGGGAGGGACAAGGGAGGAGCACGGACCCACCTGCAGGAGGTAATAGGTGGATAAGAGGGAGGGCACAGCAGTAAACGAGGAGGGGGATTGGCTCTATGAATGGAGAGGGAAGGGGGTGGAGAGCTGTCAGAAAACGGAGACGTCGATGTTGATATCATCTTGTTGGAATATGAGGTGATGTTCCTTCAATTTACAGGTGGTTTGGGTTTGACAATACAGGAGGCCATAGACAGATACGTCAGTGTGGGAGTGAGTGGGGTGTAGAATGGAAATGGTTGCCCACTGGGAGATCACTGCCTTTAATAGGGTAGCCTATTAAATCGCAGATGGCAGTGAGGAAGCGTACAGGAGGGAGATAGATCCACTCTTCTGAGTGGTGTCATGTCAACAACCTTGTGCTCGTCATCAGCAAAACCAAGAAGATGATTGTGGATTTCAGGAGGGAGTCGGGAACACAATCCAGTCCTCATCGAGGGCTCAGTAGTGGAGAGGGTCAAGAACTTCAAATCCTTGGGTGTCAACATCTCAGAGGGTCTGTCCTGGAGCCTCCATGTTGATGTAGTCATGAAGAAGCCTAGCCAGTGAGGTGCTTGCAGAGATTCAGTATGACACCGAAGACTCTTGGAAACTTCCACAGGTGGAACTGTGGAGAGCATCCTGGCTGGTTACATCACTGCCTGGTGCGGAGGTGCCAACTCTCAGGACAAGAATAAATTTCAGGGGGTTGTGAACTCGGCCTGCAACATCACAGGCTCCATCGGGGACATCAACAAGAGACGGTGCCTTAAAAAAAGGAGCCTCTTTTCAAATAAGAGACTATCTAAGGGATAAATTGGGCCCAACGATACCAAATTTTTAGTGATGTGGAGACTCTGAAAGGGAAATTCAAAGAAATTCACTTCAGCAATGTATCTCTTACTTCATGGGAACCCCCAAACAGGGGACTCACAAGTCCGGGAATCAGAGATGGGAATTAGTCTTCAATGTCAGAACAGATGAAGAAACCTGGTCAGGATAGTATGATTAATACGATCAATGTAATACAATATCTCACACCCTAGAAACTAAATAAATTCTGATTTATCAGACCGATGTGGAACTTTATTACATTCAAACTGGTTATGTGAGACTGTTTTAGGTCGATCTGGGAAATTTCTTGGAGCAGATTACAGGAATTAAATTTCCATAAACCCCAGAATTCTTCTTCCTGAGTAATATTACAGGGATAAGGACTAAACCAAAACTATCCAAACATCAAACAGAATTTGTCAAAATTGTGCTGGCTAATAAATGTGTAGCATTGCATGGAAGTCTGATTCCCATCTGGGACTAGCATGTTGGAACACAGAGGTGCATCGTTGTATTCACCTTGAGAAAATTACCTTGAACTTAAGAAATAAGTGGGACGTATTTTGACAAATTTGGCGTCCATATTCACAATTTTCAGCATAAATCTTTAATTGTGTTCTGCCTTGAGACCTGCGTTGATCTTCAAAGAAAATAATAATGTGGAATATGAATTTGTGATCAGTGGGGTGTGCAGCACTTTTCAGCAGACCATTCTGCTTTCTTTTCCTCCTTTATCCCTTTCTTTCTCTTTCTCGCTTTTCCTTCATAGAGGTTCCGACAGCTCAGTGGTTGGAGGACTGATCTTGTGAACCGGGGTCGCGAGTTCTATCCTCACTGGGGCCTCATTTGTGTGAGGGGCGCTGGACAAAGTGGCGACTCGTACGGCGGACCAGTAGTCCTCAACCTTTTTCTTTCCACTCACATTCCACTTTAAGTAATCCCTACACCATTGGGTGTTCTATGATTAGTAAGGGACTGCTTAAGGTGGGATGTGATGGGGAAGGGAAGGTTGAGAATCACTGCTCTAGACCCAATTGTTACTGAAATATTTGGCTTGGGAAAAATTGTCGTTGGCCCATTTCCCTTGGAATTCTGAAATGGTGCACAGAACGAGTCAATGAGGGATGGGTAAAACAGTGGTTTTCAAATTTTTTCTTCCCACTCACATCCCACTTTAAGCAATCCCTTACTAATCACTGAGCACCGATGGCAGAGGGATTACTTAAAGTGGGATGTGAGTGGAAAGGAAAAGGTTGAGAACCGCTGCGGTGGACAAAAGTTAAGTATGATACATTATTGGCTTGGCTTGGCTTCGCGGACGAAGATTTATGGAGGGGGTAAAAGTCCACGTCAGCTGCAGGCTCGTTTGTGGCTGACAAGTCCGATGCGGGACAGGCAGACACGGTTGCAGCGGCTGCAGGGGAAAATTGGTTGGTTGGGGTTGGGTGTTGGGTTTTTCCTCCTTTGCCTTTTGTCAGTGAGGTGGGCTCTGCGGTCTTCTTCAAAGGAGGTTGCTGCCCGCCAAACTGTGAGGCGCCAAGATGCACGGTTTGAGGCGATATCAGCCCACTGGCGGTGGTCAATGTGGCAGGCACCAAGAGATTTCTTTAGGCAGTCCTTGTACCTTTTCTTTGGTGCACCTCTGTCACGGTGGCCAGTGGAGAGCTCGCCATATAACACGATCTTGGGAAGGCGATGGTCCTCCATTCTGGAGACGTGACCCATCCAGCGCAGCTGGATCTTCAGCAGCGTGGACTCGATGCTGTCGACCTCTGCCATCTCGAGTACTTATGTGACATTAATGCTACTTTTACCCCTTTTTAATCTATCTTTTTCTTTTGGTCTTTTCTTGGGTGGGTGGGGATTGGGGTGCAACCATCATGGACCCCATGATTGTAATTTTTAATTTTGAAATTGACCGCTTGTGTAGTCAAAATTTTAAATAAACTATTAGAAAAATAAGCAGCCTCTATCCTCACGGAGCCCCCACCCCTCCTCCTCCCAGGCCAAGCCCTCTTCACTCTGCTACCATCGGGGAGAAGGTACAGAGGCCGGAAGACGAGCGCCCAGTGGCACAAGGACGGCTTCTTCCCCTCCGCCACCAGATTCCCAAATGATCAGTGAACTCCAGACCCTGCCTTACTTTTCATCCACTATTATTGTTATTTTTTAAATGAACATTTGATTGGTGACACTGCCGCAAAACACCGAATTTCGTGACTTGTTTGTGACAAATTCTGATTATCTGCTGCTTCATCAGACAGAGTATTCCACAGATTCACTACTCTCTGGAAGGGGAGGGGAGCTGCTTTTCTCCTGACTGGGCAACCACACCCCCCCAACCCCATGATCCACTTTCATCCCAGAATGGTCTTCGTGGTGGTCAGCACTATCCCAGCTAATCAGGGGCAGGGATGACTCGTAAATATTCAAGTATAATGCAAAAGCTTTTGTACCAAAATTTGAGCTCAAAGTAGGGGGGGGGGGGGGTCACATTATACATGAGGTTATAATTTTAGAAAAAAAATTCTGCCAGGTTAAATGATAAGTAAAATTATCAGCAACTGGGGCGAGAGGGGAGAGAGACACCAACGCGACTCGGGTGGGGGAGAGGGAAAGAGACATCACTGCGACTCGGGCGGGCGAGGGGGAGAGATGCCAGCGCGACTCGGGCGGGCGAGGGGAGAGAGACACCAGCGCGACTCGGGTGGGCGAGGGGGGAGAGATGGCAGCACGACAAGGGGGAGAGAGACGCCAACGCAACTTGGGCAAGAGGGGTAGAGAGAGATGTCAGTGTGACTTGGGTGGGCGAGGTGGGAGAGACGGCAACGTGAATTGGGCAGGCGAGGGGGAAGAGAGATGCCAGCACGACTAGGGCGGGCGAGTGGGGGGGAAGATGGCACCGCGACTCGGCCGGGTGAGGGGAGGGTGGCCGTATTATACATGAAACGCATTATACACAAGTATTTACAGTAAATGCAAGCAGGCTTTACGGTGTAAAGAATGCTGCATGACCTGCTGAGGTTCTTCAGCATTCTTTCCTGTAATCTGCAATCGGAGGGTCTGCAGACTTTCTTGTTTGACTATTTTTTTCCCACTGAGTGGGAGGGGGGGGGTGGCTGAGGTACAAACCAGAGGACATGGGTAAAGGGTGAAAGGGGAAGGAGTTTAGGGGAACTTCTTCCCACAGAGAGTGGTGGGAGTGTGGAACGAGCTTAGTAATTTTAACATGTAAGAAGAATATGGACAGGTATGGAGACTATAGACTGGGTGCAGGTCAGTGGGACTAATAATAGTTTGGCATCATCCAGAAGGGCCTCTTTCTGTGCTGTTGAGTTCTCTGGTATAGGCCCCGCCATCTTGTCCTGCCAGTGAATAGGACAGTAGTCGGTCTGCTCTGCTTTCAACCCCACTTCTGTGCCAGTTCTCTGGAGCCCTCGATTTCCCTCCCCCCCCACTCCCCACAATCTTTCAAACAAGAATCTACCTCTTCTTCAAATGCCTCCTGTCATCCGGTCTCGCCGGTTGAGAATTTCAGAGGTTCCTCACCTTCTGTGTGAAATCCCTGGACACCTCAGTTTTAGATGACCGCCCCCTGACTCCCCCTCCTAACGCTTCCAGTTCAAGTTCAGATTTGTCAGGAGTACCAACATACAACCCCTGAGATTTTTTTCCCTGCGAGCGAGGCAGAATTACCACTGATTAGTAAAGCAAACTGTACTCAAGAAAAAAATACATATACAAAATGGAGAAATGTAAACAAAATAAATGTAAACAGTCTGCAAATACAGAGAAAGTAAATATTCAAAAACAAATAATGCCTAGTGTAAGAGTCCTGAAGACTCCATGATTGAATTTGTCATTGAGTCTGACGGTGGAGGGGGAGCAGCTGAACCTGCTGGTGCGAGTCTTGTGGCCCCTACACCTCTTTCCTGATGGCAGCAGCGAGGACAGAGCATGTGCTGGGTGGTGTGGATCCTTGATGATCGCTGCTGTTCTCCGACAGCAGTGTTCCCTGCTACAGTTGTACATTTTGGCAGTGAAAACAAACAGGCAGAATACTATTTGGATGGGGTGAAAATTCAGACCTCGGATGTGCAAAGGGGCCTGGGGGTCCTCTCGGATGTGCAAAGGGGCCTGGGGGTCCTCGTGCAGGGAAATCTAAAAGTTAATGACCAGGTGAAATTGATAGTGAGGAAAGCGAATGCTATGTTGGCCTTTATTTCAAGAGGAATAGTGTACAAGAGTAAAGAGGTCTTGATGAGGCTCTATGGGGCACTGGTGAGACCCCATTTAAAGAACTGTGTGCACTTTTGGATCCCCAATCTTAGAAAGGATGAGATGATATTGGAGAGGGTGCAGAGGAGATTTATCAGGATAATTCCCGGAATGCAAGAGCTAACATACGAGGAGCACTTGGCAGATCTTGGGTTGTATTCATTGGCATCTAGGAGAAATAGAGGAAATCTCATAGAGGCATTTCGTATTTTGAAGGGTTTAGGTCGGGTGGATGGGGGTAAGTAGTTTTCCTTGGTTGGTGAATCAAGGACAAGGGGTCATCGTCTGAAAATTAGAGGCTATCCATATAAAACAGAGATTCAGAAGAACTTCTTTAGCCAGAGGGTCATGGATCTGTGGAACTCGCTGCCTCATACAGCAGTGGAAGCCCAGATCACTGGGAGTATTTAAACAAGAAATAGACAAGTATCTCATTAGTGAGGGTATCAAGGGAAATGGGGAAAAGGCTGGAAATTGGAACTAGTGTAGAGTAGCTTAGTGTAGATTTACAGAACAGACTCGATGGGCCAAGTGGCCTGCTTCTGTTCCTTGGTCTTGTGGTGGGGAGGGTTTTTGTCCGTGATGTCCTAAGCTGTGTCCATTACCTTTTGCAGGGCTTTACACTCAGGGGGTATTGGTGCCCCCCGCACCAGACCGTGTTGTCGCCGGTCAGCGCACTTTCCCACCACACCTCTGTGGAGGTCTGCCAGGGGCGGCAGGGTTGGCGCAATGCCTTTACAACGCCAGCGATCGGGACTGAGATTCAAATCCTGCGCTATCCTTAAGGAGTTTGTACGTTCTCCTGTGTCTGCGCGGGTTTTCCCCAGGGGGGTGGCTCCAGTTTCCTCCTATGGTTTGAAACCTACCGGCTGTGTAGTTCATTGGGCGACACAGACCCGTGGATCGAAATGGCCGGTGACCAAGCCATACGTCTAAATTTTTTTAATTCCTGGTGTCGGACCGATCCTCTGCAAATGTGCTCTCTTCACGATGACATTTGTTTGTTGGGTCTGAGAAAGATTCTCCATTAGATAGTGACCCCCTCCCCCCCCCGCACCCCCCTCCCCCACTCCCGGAATTTAAATTTGCTCACCCTCTCCACCTGTGATACCTCCAATGGATAGTACACCTCTGGCTCCCCCTTCCTGAAGAGAAGGGCCGGAAAATAACCTGGGGGTGGGGGGGGGGGGGGCGGGGAGGTAACCAACGACGCACGGGTCGGAGGTCGAGGGCAGGGGTCGGTGCTCCTTTAGTTGTCAAGCTTTGTCCCAACATCTGAGCTTAGAGGAGTCCCAGAGAGAGGAAGGGCGGTGCGATGAGACCATCTGCCTTCTGTCTCTCGATGCAGACAGGAGGGAAGGGGGTGGGGGGGACCTCCAGTAAGTCACATAGTGCCGAGGAACAGATTGAGGATGACATAATTGAAACGTCTTGTTGAAGTGGGGTGGGGGGAGGGTTATGTGTGTGCTCTCTGTCAGGGTGGTGAATGAGTTAACTATCGTGCTATCAGGCCGTTGGAAACAATACTACTGAAGGCATCTGCAGCCAAGTCCCATTCTCAAAGAGCTGGCGATGAAAGTGAGCCAGAAGGACAAACGTCCCGTCCGTAGGAAGGGAAAGCGGTTGAGCAGCGACGAGAGGACACAAATATAACTCATCTGCAGCCCACCGTACATCAGGTCTGTGTGTGCCGTGAAAGGGGGTGGGTGTGGGTGGCTCGCAGGGAGAATGGCGCTCGGCTGGCTGCTAAACGTCCCAGGGACGGCAAATCTTCAAGTGATGTTGCACATCAAATCAAGGCAGTTCCTCAGTGAGCCGCAGCCCAGCTCAGGCAGCCCGTGTGAAATCCAAAGTGTTTGAGCCCATTCTGTAGGGAGATTTAAAACCGTAGGGAGAGCATTGGCAACTCTGCTAATGGCTTAATGATGGAAAAGTGGGGGAAAGTTTTGTTAAACTAAAGGTGAGCATCCACAGGGATGGATCATTTCTTAAGCAGAGTGATTTTGAAGTGAGAATGCATTCCTGGGAGATAATATGCACCTTCATTTTTTATGACAGATGATTATTGATTTCCTGTTGTTCCTTTAGAAATCCAATGCCCATTCCCCACCCCACCCTCCTCACTCCCCTTCCTCCTCACCCCCTCCCTCCCCATCATCCCTCCCTCCTCACTTCCCATTCCTCATCAACCCCACCCTCCTCACACCTCACTCCCCTCCCTCTTCACCTGCTCCTTCCCCATTGTCCCCCCTCCTCTCTGCCCCTCACTCCTCACCATCCCTCCTCTCCTCACCTCCCCTCCATCCTCATCATCCCTCCCTCCTCTGCCCTTCTCCCCTAACCCCCCTCCCTCCCCATCGCCCCCTCCCTCCTCACCCCTCCCTCCTCTCTGCCCCTCACTCCTCACCATCCCTCCTCTCCTCACCTCCCCTCCATCCTCATCATCCCTCCCTCCTCTGCCCTTCTCCCCTAACCCCCCTCCCTCCCCATCGCCCCCTCCCTCCTCACCCCTCCCTCCTCACCGCCCCTCCTTCCTCACTCCTTCCCTCCCCACCACCCTCTCCCTCCTCACCCCTCTCCCTCACCATGGCCCTTCCCTTCTCACCCCCTTTCTGCCACCCCTCCCTCCTCACCTTCCTCCTCACCTTCCTCCTCACCCTCTCCCTCACCCTCTCCCTCCCCACCATCCTTCCCTCCTTACCTCCCTACTGCCCCTTCCTCCTCACCGCCCCTCCCTCTTCACAACCCCTTCCCTCCTCACCACCCCTCCCACAGCATTCCCTCCTCACTGCCCATCCCACGAGCGAGAGGCAGTGATGAAGGAGCGTCATGGGATGGGCGGTGAGGAAGGAGGGTCAGTGAGGAGGGATGGGCGGTGAGGAGGGAGCACTGTGGGGGAGGGGTGGTGAAGGAGGAGGGAGCACTGGGAGGGGCAGTGAGGGAGGGGTGGTGAAGGAGGAGGGACAGTGAAGAGGGAGGAGGAGGGAGCACTGGGTGGAGTGGTAAGGAGGGAGGGGCGGTGAAGAGAGAGGGGCAGTGAAGGGAAGAGGAGAGAATGGCAGTGAGGAGTGAGTACTTTTGGGAGGGGCGGTGAGGAGGGAGGGACGGAGGGGGAAGTGGTGGTAAGGAGGGAGAGGTGAGGAAGGAGAGAGAGCCAGAGAAGGAGGCATGGTGAGGAGGGTGCACTGTGGGAGGAGCATTAAGGAGGGAGGGGTGGTGAGGAGGGAGGGACAGAGGGGGAAGAGGCTTTAAGGAGTGAGCACTGTGGGAGGAGCGGTGAGGAAGGAGGGGCAGTGAGCAGGGAGGGGCAGAGAGGAGGGAGGGATGATGGGGAGGGAGTACTGTGGGAGGGGTGGTGAGGAGGGAGGGGCAGTGAGGAGTGAGCACTGCAAGGGGGTTGAGGGGGGACAGAGGGGGAAGGGGCAGTGAGGAGGGAGAGGTAAGGAAGGAGAGAGAGATGGGGAAGGAGGCATGGTGAGGAGGGAGCACTGAGGGAGGGGCATTGAGGAGGGAGGGGTGGTGCAGAGGGAGGGACAGAGTGAAGGGGCTTTGAGGAGTGAGCACTGTGGGAGGGGCATTGAGAAGGAAGGGGCGGTGAGTAGGCCATGTCACAGTCCTCATTAAGCCATCCTTTCGCCTCTGAACACAGAAAATTCTGGAACACTCACAGGTCAGACAGCAGATATGGAGAGAGAACAGCAGAGGGAAGGTTTTAGGTCGATTTGGTAGGCCATTGTCCAGGGTGGTTAAAGACTTTATTAAGTAGCTGTTCTCCACTAACAGAGGGCATCGATAAGGTGGATGGTTGCAGGCATGGGTTTAAGATGAGAGAGGGAAGAGAGGACCTTAGGGGCCGAGGATGTGTGGAACGAGCAGATAGGAAGAGGGGACGTCCAAAGAGAGGGCTATGTGGGTGGACGAGTTTCGTTTTTTTTTGGTAGGAATACTGTATATAAGTCGGCACAACATCGAGGGCAGGGCCTATGTTTAGAAAACCTTTGGTCAGGTACACAGACAAGAGAGGGCCGAATGCAGGCACACCTTCGGGACTGAAGATCAGAGATACGGAGGAATTTCTTCAGTTAGTGGATTTCACTACTGTGTGCAGCTCCGGAGGTTCGCCACTTTCCTTGGGCATATTTAAGGCGGAGATTCATAGGTGTCTGAGTAGACAGGATATCGAGGGGGAAAGGTCGGACGATGGGGCAATGGGTCCGCACACGATGGAATAGTGGGGCCGACACGATGGGCTGAATGGCCTGCGTCTGCTCCTGTGTTCTAAAATGAGACCCAATTCTGGACCAGAACTTGGTCAGTGTTGGCGCATTGGGCTGAGCCATCTGATACTACGGTGTTCCCAGCGTTGTCTTGCTGCTGAATCTGATCCTGCGCGGTAAAGACCGAATTAACGCGGGCTCGTCTCATGGCTTCCCTCCAGCCTCTGCTTGCCTGTTCCAGCTGCTGGCTGTGGACCTCCCTGAGTGCTCTTGTGTGTGTGTGTGTGTGGGTGGGTGGGAGGTGGAGAGCAGAGGTTCCCCTTCACATCCTGCCGCCCTCCTTTCTAACCTTGAGAAACATAGAACACGACAGCACAGTTGATATGGTTTCGACCCATATATTCCCTTAAAAAGCATACTAAACGAGTGGTTTTCGAACCTTTCCACTCACATACCACCTTAAGTAATCCCTAATTAATCACAGAGCATGGGGATTACTTAAGGTGGTGTGTGAGTGGAAAGAAAACGTTTGAAAACCACTGTACTAAACCCTCCCTACCCCGTAACCCTTTATTTCTCTTCCATCCATGGGCCTGTTTAAGAGTGTCCTAAATGCCCCTAATGTTCCAGCCTCCACCACCACCCCTTGGCAAGGCATTCCAGGCCCTCGCAACTCTTTGCGTAAAAAAAAAACTTCCCCCTGACGTCTCCCCTAAACTTCCCTCCCTTTACTTTGTACAGACTTCCTCTGGTGCTTGCTGGTCCCGCCCTATGAAACAGGCATTGGCCATCGCCCCTGTCGGCGCCTCTCAGAATCTTATAGACATGTTTCACTGTTTCCCATCAGTAAGTTCCGGCCGCTGTGTCCTGTCATTTCCCCCTCGCTTTGACCCTCCCAGAGCACCAGTGACTGGGGTTCAAATCTGGCCCCGTCTGTATGGAGTTTGCACATTCTCCCCGTGTCTGCGTGGGTTTTCCCCGGGGGCTCCGGTTTCCCCCCACCCTCCAAATCGTATGGGGGTTGTAGGTCAACAGGCTCATGGGCTGAAAGGACCTGTTATGTGCTGTATGTCTAAATTTAAAATGTAAAGATTCATCGCCTGACGCCTCTCGTAGTCGCCGTTCTGCAGAGATGCCGAGTGTCCGTGGATTCGCCTCCCACAGCCTCTTCACTCCAAACCATCAGCAACCGGAACCCCATATCCAAACCTCTAACACGATCTGGAAGCCTTCAGCGCCCCCCACCCCGGCCTCCCCAGGCACTCTTTGCCCTCAGCACCCTCACGAATCTCGGATCCACCCTGGTGCCCATGAGCCTCGCCACCGAGGGCCCTGCCCTGCGAGGGTGCTGGGGTGAGGTGGCATCTGTGAAGTGAGGAGCAGAATTAATGCCTCGGGTGTGCGACCCTTCGTCGGAACCAGCTGCATTGCGGTCTGGTGTGGGAACTCCCATGCCCTGCAGAAAGGCAGTGGGCACAGCCCAGGACATCATGGGTAAAATCCCTCCCCTGCCATCGAGAGCATCGACGGGGAATGCTGCCGTTGGGAGAGCAGCGGCAATCGTCAAGGATCCACGACACCTAGCACATGCTCTGTTCTCACTGCTGCCATCAGGAAAAAGGTGTAGGGGCCACAAGACACGCATCGCCATGTTCAGGAACAGCTGCTGCCCCTCCATCATCAGACTCTTCAATGACAAATTCAATCAGGGACTCATTAAGGACTCTGTGCATTTTATCGATTTTTCTCTCTCTGTTTTGTAGTCAGTTTGTTCACATTTCTTTATTTGTTTAGATGGGTACGTTGCACTACCAATAAGTGATAATTCTGCCTGGCCCGCAGGAAAAAGAATCTCGTCATTGTATGTGATGACATGTATGTAGTCTGACAATAAATCTGAGCCTGCAGAGTAAGAAAACCTGAGGCAAAATTATATACAAAAGGTGCTGGAGGAACTTAGTAGGTCCAACAACATCCGTGGAAAGCACAGGGCAGTCAACTTTTCCGGCCCTATCCCTTCCAAAATGAGGCAAACAACCAAATAACAAGGGGGTAGGGGTGGAGAGGGTAAATGCCCGGCAGAGGGGGGAGGGGGAAGAAAAGCAAGGAGGGCTGAGGGAGATGCTCGGCGACAAGGAGGAGGCAAGGGACGGGAGTGGGGCACTGGAAGATGGGAGGTGTGATTGACGGTCGGGGGAGGTCTCAGCACTCAGTCCATAGCCCTCCCATGCAGCGGTCTGTCCAAATATAAATGTTAAAATTGAGCCTGCTTTCACCTCTTCAGCCCCCACCGCTCTCTGTGTGAAGAAGTTCCCGCTAAACCTTTCCCCTTCCCCACTTAACCCACATCCTCTGGTTTGTATCTCGCCCACCCTCAGTGGGAAAAGCCGACCTACATTTACTCTGTCAGTCCCCCTCATCGTTTCATCTACTGCTATCAAATCTTCCCTCGATTGCTGCTGCTCTCCGACGGCAGCGTTCCCTGTCGACGTTCTCGACGGTGGGGAGGGTTTTGCCTGTGATGTCCTGAGCTGTGTCTGCTACCTTTTGCAGGACTTTATGCTCAGAGGGGGCATTGGTGCCCACCCCCCACACCAGGCTGTCAGCACACATTGACCAAGACGCTTGTCTCTGTATCTATCTTGCCTGCTTCTGTCCCTCTAAACCCTTTCTATTTATGTACCTGTTGAAATCGCTTCTAAACCTTGTCATCGTCCCCGCCTTTACCACTTCCTCTGGCAGCCCATTCTGCATTACCTTCCATTCTCTGTATGGAAGAAAGAAAGTTGCCCCTCCAGACCGTTGTAAATCTTTGCCTCGTTTTAGACGAAAGCCACCTCATCTGTGCCCCTTGTGATTTTCAAGCTCTCTGTAAGGGCACCTCCCCTCCTGCTCTCCAGCCCTTGCAGCTGAAGTTCTCCAGTCCAGATAGGGAATCAGGTGCAGCAGGGGTTAATTTTTCCCTGCACACCCTCCTGATAATTGTCAGGGTTTTGAAGTTGCTTCACACCAGTTTCACTGACCTGCCAGCCAGTGTGATTGTATTTATCTGATCCAGCCTTCAGCACAGGATTGGCCCTGGAGCTTGAGAGGAAGTGTTTGCTGAAAAGTGCATAGAAACACACGAAAATGCTGGAGGAACTCGGCCTGTCTTCTCAGCGCCCATAGCAGAAGATATATCGCTGATGTTTCGGGCCTGAGGAATAAGCCAGAAGCAGGAAGTCTGACAATTCAAAGAATGGGGGAAGAATCCAGACCAATAAAAGGTGTTATTTGGATGTGATCGGGGAGGAGGTAAGAATCTGTCCTGTTTGGTGCGAGAGGAGATAGAATGAATGGTAAGACGGAGATAGGGAAAGGGGGTGTTCCCAGAACTTGGCAGTCCGTGCTTTGGGCAAGGCTGCCCTGTCTGAGCCAAGCCAGGCTCAGCTTGTCGGTAAACAGCCACCTCCGAGCTACACCTGATCGGCCCCCGTGGGAGGGGGGGGGGGCGATTTTCATTTGCCGTCACCACGGGCCAGAGAATGAGTTCAAGGTTCCATGTAAACAGAACCTGGCACTGGTGCATACGAGTTTTGTAAGGGGGGGGGGTGCTGAGCTAATTCCGTGAACTTTGAAACCAGGCGTTGTTTGTTCTTTACTCATTGGAGGATAACGAAGGTCAGGGATTAACACATATCAGGTACCAAGGTGTAACTGCCTGCTCTGTGATCGTAGTAAACACACTGAAATGCTGGAGGAGCTCGACCAGTCTATCTGTTGGTGACGAAATAAAGAGATACATCACCGACATTTCGGGCCCGAGCCCCCTTCCAGGGAAAATCAGGTCGGACAACATCTGTGGAGGGAGAAACAAGGGGGTTTCAAGTCAGCGAAATCAACTTTGCAATGTGGGGATCATTTATACTAGCGCCTTGTTTGAGAAGGATGTGCACAGCTCCGTGGTGGCGCACGATGAGGTCCTCGCTCCAAGGGAGTGCCCAAGTAAGAACCAGATCCCATGCTGCACGTGGAGGTGGTGCAGTGGAGGCTGCAGAGAGAGGAGAATGGGCAAAGAGGGGGCAGATGAATGACAACGTCAGGAAGTGTACGGTCATGCGCTTTGGTAGAAGAAATAGATGGGCTGAATATCATTTGGATGAGGTGAAAATTCCAAATTCAGAGGTGCAGAAAGACCTGGAAGCCCTTGTGCAGGATCCCCTGAAGGTCGACCTCCACGGTGAGTCGGGGGTGAAGATGGTGAATGCATTGTTGATGTTCAATTCAAAGGGATCGTACATGAGCAGGGATGTGATGCTGAGATTCTATAAAGCACTGGTGAGACCTCGTATGGAGACTGTGGACAGTTTTGGGCACCGTATTTGAGAAAGGAGGTGATGGCGTTGGGGAGGGTTCAGAGATTTTCTAGAACGATACCAGGAATGAAAGGAACAAGTGTCGACTCTTGGACTGTACTCCATGGGGTACAGAGGGATGAGGGGGTGCTCCTCATCAAGGCGTTTTGAATGCTGAAAGGCCTGGACAGAGTTGATGTGGTGAGGATGTTGCCCACAGTCGGGGAGTCCAGGAAAAGGAGGCACAACTTCAGGGTAAAAGGGCGTCAATTTAAAACAGAGACATGGAGAAATTTCTTCAGCCAGAGGGTCGCTAGTCTGTGAAAGTTGTGGCCACAGGCGACCGTGGAAGTGAAGTCGTTGGGGGTATTTAAGGCAGAGATTGACAGGGATCTGATGAGTCGGGTCATCAAGAGTTACAGGGAGAAAGGCCGGGGAGTGGGGTTGGGTGGGTGGATGGATCAGCTCATGATTAAATGCCAGGGCAGACCCGATGGGCCGATTGGCCTCCTTCTGCTCCTTTATCTTGTGATCTTTGTTCTCTCCACTGAGGAACTGACCGGCATTTTCAGTTTTTGAGTCCATTTTTCTTCATCTGGAGTGTTTTAAAAGTTTTTTTTAAAATTTAGACATGCAGGCCACGCAAGCCTGTGCTTCCCAATTACACCCAATTAACCTGCAGCTCCTGGAACGTTTCGAAGGGTGGGAGGAAACCGGAGCCCCCCTCCCCCGGGAGACATGAGGAGAATGTACAAACTCCATACAGACAGCTCGGGATACGAACCCCGGTCCCGACCGCTGGCGCTGTAACAGCGTCGAGCTAACCATGCCACGAGGCTGGTGAGGTCCTGACCAGATCAGACAAATTCAAGATCATGTAATACAACAGAAAATGTCATATTACCAGCGCAAATTGCCTGGTGCCCCTTACCATCAGAGAAAGAGAAGCAAAAGAGGCCCCCCCCCCCCAGAGCCACTGAGTGTCCGTGGATCCACCTTCAGCGCTCCCACTGACTCACAACCGTCAGCAACCCAAGCTCTGGATCCAAACCTCCGACACCATCAGGAGACTCTCTCGGGAGGAGTCACGAGATGGAGTAGTGGCCGGACGGTGAACTCCAGCCCTCTCCAGAAAAGTCGGGAAAAACAAGAGAAAACACAAAGGCACAGAAATAAAAGTTACAGAAAAGTGAGTATAAAGGTGGAAAGAAGATGGCGACAAAAAAAGAAAAGTCGAAAGCAACGGTAAGAAGAGAGGAAGAGAAGACAAAGGAGGAAAAAGGTGAAGGCCTTACCTGTCCGAAGAGGCCCGCTGCGGAGAGAGAAACCCGCTCCCTCAGGTCGGTAAATAATGGACTACAAAAATGGCTCGCAGAGCCGAACAAAAGTGCGCAACCGCGCATGCGCGAAGTTTCGCGCATGCGCGATGCGAATGAAAAAAAACACACCGACGGGAGGGGGGACCAGCTGGGGAGTCGATCTCCACAGCCGGCAACGACAGCTGCAGAACACCTGCAGCAAGAAGAGACCACAGAAGACAATAGAAACAAGATAGAAGAGGAGGAAAGGGCAGCAAAGAAACAACAGATGGCCAACCCAGAGGAAGAAGAAGAGGAAGAGTATGGTGAAATAGAAGAAGAAAAGAGAGGCAAGGTAAAGGATATACTTGCTCTTATTAGAGGATACATGGAATCATTTAGAGAATGGCAAACACAGGAATTTAAGGATTTAAGAAAAAGAATAAACAACACAGAAGAGAAAATAAATAAAATGGAGATGACCTTAACAGAAATGGGAAAGAAAATGGACAAGATGGAAGAGCGGGCAGTAGCAGCAGAAATGGAGGTAGAAGACTTAAAAAAGAAATTGGAGGAATCTAATAAAAAAACTAAAGAGACACAAGAACTACTAGCTCAAAAAATAGATACAATGGAAAACCATAACAGAAGAAATAACATAAAGATAGTGGGCCTTAAGGAAGATGAAGAAGGCAAGAATATGAGGGAGTTTATAAAAGAGTGGATCCCTAAGACCCTAGGATGTCCAGAACTACAGCATGAAATGGAAATAGAAAGGGCACATAGAGTATTGGCCTCTAAACCACAACCACAACAAAAACCAAGATCTATTGTAGTAAAATTCCTAAGATATACTACAAGAGAAAAGGTACTGGAGAAGACAATGGAAAAAGTAAGAGAGGGCAACAAACCACTGGAGTATAAAGGGCAAAAAATCTTCATTTATCCAGATATAAGTTTTGAACTCCTAAAGAAGAGAAAAGAGTTCAATACAGCAAAAGCGATTTTATGGAAGAAAGGGTATAAATTTATACTAAAGCATCCAGCGGTATTGAAAATATTTATTCCAGGACAACAAAACAGACTATTCGCGGATCCAGAAGAAGCACGAAAATTTGCAGAACAATTACAAAAATAGACTGAGGGAGGAAGACGGGTAATGAGAGTTAAAATGATCACGACTGATATGTATGTGGGTAAAGACAAAAATAGACTGAGGGATGAAGACGGGTAATGAGAGTAAAAATGATCACGATTGATATGTATGCGGGTAAAGAGGTATAAGAGTGAATAGAGACAATGAGCATACATGAATGTATCTGTACTTAGAGGAAAATATGGATAGTATAGACAAGAATTAATAAGGGAAGGTAATGGAATAGAGAGAATAAGGAGGGAATTAAAAGAGGGACCTTTGTGACATATGAAAAGTGAAATCTTTTCTGGGGGAGGCGGGGTGGGGGGAAATAGCGGTCACTGCAAAATCAGTTGACGCTTGCGAGTGGATTCGCAAATCCAAATGGAGAGGGGAGATGTGGTTGTCCGACAAGGGATAAAGGACAACTCAGGAGGTGAAGGGGAGATTGGGGATAAATAAGATAGAAATAGGAGAATAAGGAAAATGTTAGATGTTGTAGGAATGTTGTCTTATAAAGAGTTGAAAATAAGAAAACAGAAATGGAAAAGGAGGAAAGGTAATGATGGAAAAACGGAAAGAGAAGATAAACAAAATATAAAAGGGCTACGCTGAACTATATGTCTTTAAATATTAATGGAATACATAACCAAATTAAAAGGAAGAAACTACCAAATTTAAATGAATAAATGTATTCCATTAGAAAAAATAACATATTGGTTAAGAAATAACATTGAAATATTCGAACAAGTATAGGAGCCTTACATTAAATACAATAGCAAAAACCTACCGGGGACAAACATTACCTAAGTTGATGGAAGGAGAAGGAAAGAAAAGAATGGACTCAGTAGAATTTCTGGTGTAATTTGGTTGAATGACAACATTGTCTGACTGGCTTAATGCAACCTAGATTGTATACCTAAAATGGATGAGAGGGGGGGGTGGGGGGGTGGTTTGGGAGGAAAGGGGGGGGGGGGGAGAAAAAGTCACTGTATATGTGTGAAAAGAAATAGTGTATATCATGGCTATTGTGATTTATGGTGTGAAAAATAAAAAAATTTAAAAAAAAAAAAAAAAAAAAAAAAAAAAAAAAAAAGGAGACTCTCTCGGCACCCTCTCGCATCCTGGTTCCGCTACCTGGTAGCCCCACCCTCAGCCAGTATCCAGCCAGTCTGCAGGCTAGTGTGAGTCCTTCGGTCCCGAGCCGCCCGCAGCCCAGGCGAGATCCTCGTCCGTGGGTGGCCAGCAGTTCGCCACCTCTGGGTGCCTCGCTGGTCCTCCACCGCCACGGTCGCCATCCTTGGGCTCGTCTCCTCCTCTTCAATGACGTTGGTTAGAACTGTGCCACCCGAGAGGGTGTTGGCCCCAGAGATTCTGATCGGATTCTTATTTAAACGGCAAGCAATTGCAGCGGGCAGCTGTGCAGAAGGACCTGGGAGGGCTTGTGCATCATTCGCTAAAGGTTGATTGGCGGGTGCAGCCGGGTAACAAGATAAATGGAACATTGCTGGAGGGGTTGAGTTTAGGAGCCAGGAGGTTCTGCTGCAACTGGACAAGGTCCTGGTGAGGCCACATCTGGAGAACTGTGTGTAGTTCTAGTCTCCTTACTCGAAGAAGGATGGACTGGCTTTGGGGGCGATGCAGGGTAGGTTCGCCAGGTTGATTCCAGGGATGGTGGGGTGGGGGGGGGAGTCAGCCTGTGAGGAGAGATTGAGCCATCTGGGGATTTAGAAGATTGAGAGGGGATCCCTCAATGTGATTGGAAACGATGAACATTCCAACACATTATAGGCCCAAGATGTTGTGCCGGCTTCTACAACTTACCCAACAAACTAATCCTTCCCTCCCTCACACCCATAACCCTCAATTTTTCTTCCATCTGTGTACCCGTCTAAGTGTCTTTTAAATGTCCCTATTGTTCCAGCCTCCACCACCAACCCCGGCAAGGCATTCCAGGCCCCCACAACTCTCTGTGTAAAAAAGACTTCTCCCTGATGTGTCCCCTAAACCACTTTGTACAGATGTCCTCTGGTGTTTGCAGTTCCAACCCTGGGAAACAGGCGCTGGCCGTGGACCATGTCGTTGCCTCTCAGAATCTTGTCAACTTCTATCAAGTCTCCTTTCATCCTTCTTCGTCCCAAAGAGAAAAGTCCCTGCTCTAATAACCTCGCCTCATGAGAGACTTGTTTCCCAATCCAGGCAACATCTGGGTGAATCCCCTCTGCCCCCTCTCCGCAGCTTCATCATCCTTCTTGTAATGAGGCAACCAGAACTGAACGCAGTACTCCAAATGAAACATGAAAGCCTACAGACACTGTGATTGTAATGTGCCAAGTGTCAGCGCCCAAAGACCTTCAAGAGGTCTGCTGTCGGCACCTTCACTCTGGTTCCCAAGAGTTGGTCTCCAGCAACCTGCTGTGAGGCTCTTGGCCATGGAGCTTGATTCACTGCCAAGACGTCAGGCCCCACAGGAATGTTTCCTAGTCTTTTCCCCAGTGGGGTGTTCTCCCTCTCTGGTGCCATGTGCTGGTTCATATCCAACGTGAGGGGGAGGGGATTTGACCCTCGGAGACAGTGTCTGACCTGCTGAACACTTTCTGTTTCATTTACCCAGATAGAGACCTGATGTTTGGTGCAGGATATTCGGACAGATACATGAATAAGAATGGTGGCAGGGATATGGGCTGAATGCTCATCAAATCAAGTTTATTGTCATCCAATTGTACAAATCTTTGGCTTGGCTTTTCGGACGAAGATTTATGGAGGGGTAATGTCCACGTCAGCTGCAGGCTCGTTTGTGGCTGACAAGTCCGATGTGGGACAGGCAGACACAGTTGCAGCGGTTGCAAGGGAAAATTGGTTGGTTGAGGTTGGGTGTTGGGTTTTTCCTCCTTTGTTTTTTGTCAGTGAGGTGGGCTCTGTGGTCTTCTTCAAAGGAGGTTGCTGCCCGCCAAACTGTGAGGCGCCAAGATGCACAGTTTGAGGCGATATCAGCCCACTGGCGGTGGTCAATGTGGCAGGCACCAAGAGATTTATTTAGGCAGTCCTTGTACCTCTTCTTTGGTGCACCTCTGTCACGGTGGCCAGTGGAGAGCTCACCATATAACACGTTCTTGGGAAGGCGATGGTCCTCCATTCTGGAGACGTGACCTACCCAGCGCAGTTGGATCTTCAGTAGCGTGGATTCGATGCTGTCGGCCTCTGCCATCTTGAGTACTTCGATGTTAGGGATGAAGTCGCTCCAATGAATGTTGAGGATGGAGCGGAGACAACGCTGGTAGAAGCGTTCTAGGAGCCGTAGGTGATGCCGGTAGAGGACCCATGATTCGGAGCTGAACAGGAGTGTGGGTATGACAACGGCTCTGTATACGCTAATCTTTGTGAGGTTTTTCAGTTGGTTGTTTTTCCAGACTCTTTTGTGTAGTCTTCCAAAGGCGCTATTTGCCTTGGCGAGTCTGTTGTCTATCTCGTTGTCGATCCTTGCATCCGATGAAATGGTGCAGCCGAGATAGGTAAACTGGTTGACCGTTTTGAGTTTTGTGTGACCGATGAAGATGTGGGGGGGCTGGTAGTCATGGTGGGGAGCTGGCTGATGGAGGACCTCAGTTTTCTTCAGGCTGACTTCCAGGTCAAACATTTTGGCAGTTTCCGCAAAACAGGACGTCAAGCGCTGAAGAGCTGGCTCTGAATGGGCAACTAAAGCGGCATCGTCTGCAAAGAGTAGTTCACAGACAAGTTGCTCTTGTGTCTTGGTGTGAGCTTGCAGGCGCCTCAGATTGAAGAGACTGCCATCTGTGCGGTACCGGATGTAAACAACGTCTTCATTGTTGAGGTCTTTCATGGCTTGTTTCAGCATCATGCTGAAGAAGATTGAAAAGAGGGTTGGTGCGAGAACGCAGCCTTGCTTCACGCCATTGTTAATGGAGAAGGGTTCAGAGAGCTCATTGCTGTATCTGACCCGACCTTGTTGGTTTTCGTGCAGTTGGATAACCATGTTGAGGAATTTTGGGGGGCATCTGAGGCACTCTAGTATTTGCCAAAGCCCTTTCCTGCTCACGGTATCGAAGGCTTTGGTGAGGTCAACAAAGGTGATGTAGAGTCCTTTGTTTTGTTCTCTGCACTTTTCTTGGAGCTCTCTGAGGGCAAAGACCATGTCAGTAGTTCCTCTGTTTGCGCGAAAGCCGCATTGTGATTCTGGGAGAACATTCTCGGCGACACTAGGTGTTATTCTATTTAGGAGAATCCTAGCGAAGATTTTGCCTGCAATGGAGAGCAGCGTGATTCCCCTGTAGTAATACAACCCGATGAAACAGCGTTCTCCAGTCCTCAGTGCAAAACATGTAGACACACACCCAGACACAACACATAATACACACGCAGGACAAGTATTCATCGATACAAATAAATAAATATTGCTTTGTGAACATGAGGGTCTCGGAGGGTGAGTGTGAGTGGTTCCTTTGGTTGTTTAGCGTTCTCACTGCCCGTGGGAAGAAGCTGTTCCTCAGTCTGGTGGTGCTGGCTCTGATCCTCTTGGATCTCTTCCCCGACAGGAGTAGCTAGAAGATGCCGTGTGCAGAGTGGAAGGGAATCCTCAATGATTTTGTGCGCCTTCTCCAGCCAACGATCCTGGTAGATCACATCTATGGGAGAAGGGGAGACAGACTCCAGTGATCCTCTTTGCTGCTCTTGTGGTCCAATGGATTGACTTCCAATCCATTTCTCTGCAGCCACCGTCCCCACATGTGATGTAACCGGCCAGGATACTCTTAATACAGCTCCTGTAGAAGGTGGACGTGATGATGGCTGGTCTCGCCCAACTCAGTCTTCTCAGGAAGTGAGGAGATGTTGAGGGTCCATGATAGGTCACTAGTGAACTCCAAGGAACTTGGTGTGTCCACTCTCTCCACCACAGAATTGTTGATGTGTAGTGGAGGGTGGTTGTCCCTGGTCCTCCTGACGTCCTCGATCATCTCCTTCGTCTTGTCCATGTTGAGGCTCAAGAGTTTACTCCTGCACCCCACTCATGAGATTTCCCACCTCGTCTCTGCAGCGCAACTCATCATTGCTGCTGACGAGGCCAGTGACGCTCATGTCATCTGATGACCCTGTTGGAACTGGATCTGGCGATGAGGTCACGTAATATAGAATGAGAGGGAAAAAAATCAATAACGTGCACAAGTCAGAGTCTGTAAACAAGTCCCCGATTGAGTTTGTTGTTGAGCAGTCTGATGGTGGAGGGGTAGCAGCTGTTCCTGAACCTGTTGCTGCAAGTCTTGTGGCCCCTGGACCTCTTTCCTGACGGCAGCAGCGAGAACAGAGCCGGGTGGTGCGGATCCTTGACATCCGCTGCTGCTCCCCCCACCCCCACCCCATGGTAGCATTCCCGCAGATGTCCTCGATGGTGGGGAGGGTTCTGGGCTGTGTCCACCACCTTTTGCAGGGCTTTACGCTTCGGGGGGGGGGGTATTGGTGCCCACTTTCCCACCACACCTCTGTGGAAATTTGCTAGGGTTTCCGGCGTCACACCGAACCTCCCGAGGAAGTCAAGGCGCTGACGGGCTTTCTTCTTGAGTGTGTTGGGTCCAGGAAAGATCCTCCGAGATGGTGACTCCCAAGAACTTAAATTTGCCCACCCTCCACACCTCTGATTCCCCCGATGATCACTGGATCGAATACCTCTGGTTTTCCCTTACTGATATCAACAATCAGCTCCTTGGCCAACTTTAAGTTCCTGCATTGCATCAGCTGTGAATCCGCTCCAAAGTATGTGAATCTGGTGAGATAAGGCAGTACTTGCAAGAGTAGGTCACTTGAAAGGATATGTCTATCAACTCCATGGGACAGCAGGTCAAGCTGTGAGATGGGTGCGGTCAGTTCACATCTGTTTCCAATATCCCAAGTCCACACTCGACGACCAGCTCGGAGTCAAAATTTATTGTCCTGAACACTCTGCAGCATCACAGTTCAAATATTCCTATAAATTACATTTCAAATAAATCGGAGAATGTGAGGCCATGTCTGGGGTTCGTGGTCCATTCAGGAATCTGATGGTGGAGGGGAAGAAGCTGTCCTGGGCCTTCTGGCTCCTGCACCTCCTTCCTGACGGCAGCAGTAAAAAGAGGGCACAGCCTGGGTGGTGGTGGGTGTGGGGGGGAGTGGTCCTTAAGGATAGAGGCTATTTTCTTATTGGCCCGCGGAGCCTGGGCCCAAGCTGGTGGTTCCTGTCCTCAGCAGCGGGCATGAGGGGTTGCAGACTCTGGGGAAGTGGAGGACTGGCTACCAGGAAACAGGGAGACCACTCCCCCCTGTTCGAGAAGAAGAGAACCATGGCAGCGGATCAGCGAGGGGCTCAGCGGCTGAAGGTGGCAGGGCTGCTGGTAAGACGAGGCGAGGAACCCACACCGACTGCTGGAGATGGCGGTCGAGGGATTCACACCAGGCTTCGGACTGCTGGAGACCGGCCGAAGGGGTACCGGCTATCGGAACCGGGGTGTGAGAGGGTACTGTGGTGCTGATCTTGTTGGAGGTTTGGACTGGACTCTGTGTGGCCGAAAGAGCGCTGGAGGCGAATCCACGGAGACTTGGTGACTCTGAGGGTCTCTCTTTTGCTTCTCTTTCTCTGACTGTAAAGGAAGCCGGGCATTTTCTGCTAACGTCTGCCTTACAGTCGACTAAAGGAAGTTTCGTGTAATATCACATTTTCTGTTTTATTACAAGACAAAAAAAATCTAGAATCATGAAAAAAATAGGAGAAAGTGAGGCCGCTTCTGGGGGTTATTGCCCGTTCAGGAATCCGATAGCTTTGGGGGGGGGGGACCCATCCTTGTGCCTGGTTGGTGGGGGGTCTTTGAGGATAGAGGTTGTTTTCTTAAGACACTGCCTCTTGTAGACGTCTTCGATGGGGTGACGTCTGGTGCCTGTGATGTTACAGGCCGGGTTAACAACCCTCAGGAGTTTATTCTTGTCCTGAATGTTGGTGCTTCCATACCAGGCAGTGAGGCAACCAGCCAGAATGCTCCACGCCATACACGTGTAGAAATCCGCGAGAGTCTTTGGTGACGTACCAAATCTCCTCCAACTCCTCAGAAAGTATGGCCGCTGGCGAGCCTTCTTTGTGATCAGAGTCAGAGTGAGGCAGAAGTTTTCTCCACTGGTTATTTTAAGTCCAAACGTGGAGGGGGCGGGGCATTGTTTCCCTCAGAGTTTCCTCCTGCTTCCAGATCCCCGCCTCCAACCCCTCCCCCACCTGTTTTCTTCTCAGCACCCTTCCCTCTCCCCCCTCCCCGTCATCGCCCACACACCCTGCTCCCCCGTGACCAGCTTTGCTGAACGCCTGCTCTTTGTGGATCTTAGCATGGGTTTCCAGTAACCAGTCATTTTAACTCTCCACCAGTGTTCCCTCGAGTTTTTAGTGAGCGCAAAAAATCTTGACGTTGTGCAAATTGTTTTCCTGGGACTAAAGTCTGTGCTCACTGAATGCTTGTGCAAATGTAATCTTGACAAACAGACTAACTAGTTAACAGAATCAGTTAGCTAAAAAATTATTTTCCTTTTAAAATGTTTTCATTGATATTTTACAATAAAATATTTGAACAATACAATCGTAAAGTTTGCTACAAGATTGAAAAAAAATTTACAATAATGATCAAGTTTGCAGATTGGAGGCTTTGTGGATGGCGAAGAAGGTTTTCAAAGTTTGTAGAGGGATCTGGACCAGCTGGAAAAATGGGCTGGAAAATGGGAGATGGAGTTTAATGCAGACAAGTGTGAGGTGTTGTATTTTGGAGGGACGAACCAAGAAAGGACATACACAGTGAACGGTTGGGCACTGAGGAGTGTGGTAGAACAGAGGGATCTGGGAATACAGATATATAATTCCCTGAAAATGGCGTCACAGGTGGACAGGGTTATAGAGAGAGCTTTTGGCATCTTGGCCTTCATAAATCAAAGTATTGAGTACAGGAGCTGGGATGTTATGGTAAAGTTGTATAAGACTTTGGTGAGGCCAAATTTGAAGAATTTTAGTCACTGAACAAGAGGAAAGATCTCAATAAGATAGAAAGAGGGCAGAGAAGATTTACTAGGATGTTGCCCAGACTTCAGGAACTGAGATAAAGAGAAAGGTTGAACTTTATTCCCTGGAGTGTAGAAGAATGAGGGGAGATTTGATCAAGGTTTACAAGATTATGAGAAGCATAGACAGTGGATACGTATAGATTTTTTCCACTTAGATTGGGGGGAGATAAATGCAAGAGGTCATAGTTTTAAGCTGAAGGGGGAAAGGTTTGGGGGTTCATTAGAGGGAAGTTCTTCACTCCAGAGAGCAGTGGGAGTGTGGAACGAGCTGACATCTGATGTGGTGAAAGCGGGATCGGTTGCATGTTTTAAGAATAAATTGGATAGGAAAGCCCTGGAGGGTTCAGGGTTCAGGAATGGGAGCAGGTCATCAGGACTAGGGAGATGATGGTCAGCACAGAATAGAAGAGCCAAATGGCCTGTTTTCTGTGCTGTAGCATTCTATGGTTCTAAGTACATTCCAAAGCACAGGCAATACCCTAAAATAGTATGTAACAAAAATTGAAACCCTTTTCCCTCAGCAAGGTTGAAGATTAACATTAATAAATCCTGGTGGCCCAGCCTTAGCAAGGGAGAACACCACACCAACATTCCAGATTAACACTAAAGATTAAGGTCATAGTCCAAGAACAACCCCCATATAATTTGAAATGAGCCTAATTCTTTTCCAAGTTTCAACAAGACGTAATTTCCCTTTGCCACGGTGCTTGTGTAGGTGGGCGTGTATGATCGGACCTTTCGTCCCTGAGCTCGACCCATTGGACTAAACATCTCGCTTCCTCCCCGTTCCTCAGACCATTAATCTCATCAGGTTTGCGCTGGAACTATGGTTTTCAAACTTTTCTCTTTCCATCATACACCACCTGAAGTAATTGGGGCTCTGTGATTAGTAAGGGACCGCTTAAGGTGGGATGTGAGTGGGAAGGAAAGGTTGAGGATCACTGCTCTGGACCCGACTGTTACTGAAATATTTTGCTGGAGAAAAATTGTCATTGAAAAATCACAAAAAACTGAGACACTGTGGTTGAACTAAAAAAAACACAAAGGTGGAGAAACTCAGCAGGTCAAGCAGTGTCTTCATATAGCAAAGGTGAAAATAAATACAGACCTGTGGGGCCAGATTATCATAGTAGCCAATGTAAAAACACACAGAGAGATGCCCGCCGGTCTCGCAGCGTCCGCAAGATGTACAACCGATGCCTCGTACCTTGAAGGAAGTGTGTGGCATGGTTAGTGTAGCGCTGCTACGGCCCTGGTGACCCAGGATCAAGCCCCTGTGCTGTCTGCGAGGAGTTTCCTCCCTGGGTCTGTGTGGGTTTCCTCCATGACATCCTCCCAAGTTCCAAAGGCGGACAGGATTTGGAGGGTTCATAAGGGTATTTGAGCAGAGTGCGGGCCTCGTAGGCCGGGAGAGCTTGTTACCATGTTGTACGTCTAAATTTTTTTTAAGTGAAAGGCTCAGGCCAGAAACGTCAATAAGACATCTTTACCTCTTACGGAGACTGAGAGACTGGCTGACTTCCTCCAACATCTCTCTGTGTGTTTCTAGAGAGAGCCAGACACTCGGTTAATAATTTGTGCTCAATCCCACTGGGATGAAATGAGACATTTCTCCACGGAGGCTGGGGGAAGGCTGAGGGGGGGACCCCGGTCGAGGTTAATTAACTCACGAGGGGCATCAATGAAGGAAAGAACCACAAGTTTTCTCCCCAGGGTAGGGAAGTCCAGAACCAGAGGGAGCAGGTGTAAGGTGGTAAGATTGAGAGGGAGGTGTGCGCAGCAAGCTACCAGCGGAGCCGACCTTATGCAGGTCGGTGGACTGGAAAGGGTCCGAGGGATGAGGGGGCGGGGAACTCGATAGTCCGCAAACACTGTGATTGTGGTAAAAACAGAGACGCTGGAGGGACTCAACTGGGTCTCGCAGCATCCATAGGATACGATGCCAGTGTTTTGGGCCTAAGCCCTTCCTCAAGGAATGAGCCAGAGGCAGGAAATCACAGAGAGTCTCCGAATTCAGACAGCGCTGGCTAGGGGGAGGAATCCAAACCAGCAAAGGGTGTTAATGGGATAGGTTAAGGGACAAGGTAAGAGTTGATCTTGTTTATGTGAAAGAAAATAGAAGGGGAAACAGAAGTAGGGAAAGACAACGGTGGGGGGGTGGGGTGTTTAACGAAAGCCACGGAAAGGCCGGCACTGTTGGCGTAACAATGCCTTTGCAGCGCCAGTGATCGGGACCAGAGTTCGAATCCCGTGCTGTCTGTGAGGAGTTTGTACGTTCTCCTGTATCTGCATGTGTTTTCCCCGGGGGAGGGGGGGGCTCTGGTTTCCTCCCACCCTTCGAAACGTACTGGGGGCTGCAGGTTAACGGGGTGACAATTGGGCAGCAGGGGCTCGATCTGTCATTGCGCTGTTGTCTAAATTTAAGTCGACATTAATGCCATCCGGTTGGAGGAGGCCCAGTCGGAAGACATGGGGTTGTTCCCAGGGGGTGCAGAGCTACATTTTTAGGCGCCGGAGGTTACCAAAGGCGGTGACAGGGAGGTGCTGGATCCACCCCCATGAGGTGCCCGCAGTGTGTCCCCCCCCCCCCCCACCGTGGTGCCAAAGCGGCATTCTGGTGAACTCCAGCAGCGCTTGAACTCTCCCCCACCTCTAGTCGCGCCCCCCCCCTCCAATTTGCGGGTGGTCTCCGCCTGGCAGGGCAGCAAGGGATTGGGGACAGGGATTTGAAATGGGCAGCCTCTGGGAGATCCACACTACTGTCTGGCACCCCCTTGCATCCCGCATGTGGGGCCAGGGTGCAGGCCAATTAGAGAGGAGGTGAGTTGATGGGCTTGTTTAATGCTACGAGTTGGGGGTGGGGGGTCGCCCCTCTGCAGTCGGCCTGGGACAGAACCTGTGTGCATTGGCACCCTTTCCAAACCGGTGACCTCATGCTCAATGCATGCCATTGTGTAAAAGAGACTGCACATTCACTGGGTCACGTCCACCCCCCACATACTGGAGTGGCCATAACTCCACTCCTTATGTGGCCCCACTCCAAGACAGGGGCGTGACAATAGTGCTGTGTACGCAACAGATTACACTTCATTGCAGCTTGGCCCTTCCTCTCTTGCCCCGAAGAGTGTGGTTGAACAAAGACAGATTTGCTTTTTTTAAATCATCCTTCAAACCTCCGGAAATCCCACATCAATTTACAGTTGGCCAGGACAGTTCGAAGTGGAGCGAGGGGACAGCTAGTTTGTGGCACACAACCTGGGGAGGAGGCAGGAGGGAGAGCCCTGGGAGGGGCGAGGGGTGGTAAGGAGGGCGGGGTACTGAGGAGGAAAGGGCATGGGAGGAGCGGCGAGGGGAGAGGGGTGGTGAGGGGGAGGGGCATGGGAGGGGTGGTGAGGGGAGAGGGGCACTGAGGAGGGAGGGGCACTGAGGAGGGAGAACTGTGAAGGGAGAGGGGTGATGAGGAGGGAGGGGCACTGAGGAGGGAGGGGCATGAGAGGGGTGATGAGGAGGGAGCATTGTAGGAGGGGTGAAGAGGGAGCACTGTGGGAGGGGCGGTGAGGAGGGAGGGTTGGTGAGAGGGGAGGAGTGTTGAGGGAGGGGCGGTGAGGAGGGTGTACACCCCTGCTGGTGTACCTCCTGGGGAACAGTACGCCCCCCCTCCCCTTCCACAGCCGACAAAATCCCCATCCCAGACCAATAACCCTTCACCTTCTTTGTTCTCTCCACAGCTCCAGGCAAGACCAGGCTGAGGGACCCACCCCACCCTGAGTGCTCCCTCTGCACCCTCCAGGAGAGAAGGCACCCTTTGCCTGTGAAGTTTGGAGCCCCCTTTCCCCAGATCTGCTGGGATCTTGGCCACCCCTGGGACCCCGCTCTTGCCGAGCGGCACTGGAAGGACTTGAGCTGCCTTCAGCCACTGAAGGAGGGATGTCCGCCAAGGCCCCTGCCCACCTCAAGCCACAGGGCAGCCAGAAGGGGAGGAAGGTGAATCTCCGCGGCGTCCTCAGCACGGACATGATCAGCTCGCCACTGGGGGACTTCCGGCACACCATCCACATCGGGAGCCGTGGGGGGGATGATGTCTTTGGGGACCTCTCCTTCTTGGAGGGCAAGCTTCACCTCCTCCCCGGCATCGGCTCCCTGGCTGGCACGGCCAGGACTGCCAGCCTCCGGAAACCCCCGGACCGCCTCTCGCCCCTGCTGAAGAATGCCATCTCGCTGCCCGTGATTCCCCCGAAGTCAGAGCCCCCTCCCAAACCCCCCAGGCTCCACCTGGATGGTGAGGAAGGGCACCCTAGCGCCCCAGCCGAGAGCCCGGCCACTCTGCCGTCACATGCCATGTCCCTCCTCTCCCTCCAGCTGGACCTGGGGCCGTCCATCCTCGATGACATCCTGGAGGTCATGGACCAGAAGCAGCAGAACGTCCCCTCGGCGACGAGCCCCCTGCTCCCGGAGTCACACTCCTCGGACTAAGAAGGACAGAATAATCCCACTTCCTGCCCCATCCCTCACTCCAGACCATAAAGTGAGTGCTGGTTCCCACCCTCCTCCCTGCCATCCTACCCTCTCCCCACCATCCTCCCCACCCTCCACCCTCTCCCCCACCCTCTCCCCGCTCTCCCAGTCCTGCCCCCCCCACCCTCTCCCTGCCCTCCTGCCCCCCGCCCTCTCCCCACCCCATGGACTGTGGGCTGCTGGCCCTCGTACAGCATTGACTCTGACGCCCACCCACCCAACCAGGGGCAGCAGGAGTGGACGCTTTTGAGATGGAGTTTGAGAGCCCTTCCCGAGGCTTGAGTGGAACCATCTTGAGTTTCCACCCTTCAACCAACTTTCAAACAACAATGTCACACAACTTTTATTTAATTCAGTGCGTTCTGCACAGGAAGGACCTTCTCTCAGTAATTAAATCTGCAGGTGTTGAAACCTTCACGTTTGCAGGAGGCATTTTCTTCTTTTTCAGGACGTCCGGGAGACAATCTGAGTGTTGTTGTTAATCACAGAACATTACAGCACAGAAAAAAAAACAGACCCCTTCTAATCTATTATTCTCCCTCATCCCATTGACCTGCACCCAGACAATACCCGTCCCATTCATGTCCCTATCCAAATTCTTCTTCAGTGTTAAAATTGAGCCTGCATTCACCACTTCAGCTTGCCCCACATCACCCCCAACCACTCACTTTTCCCCTTTCACCCTCTCAGCGCAAAGATCCCGGCTGGCATTTACTCTGCTTACACCCACCATAATCCTGTATGCAGGCAGTTCCCGGGTTTCAAAACGGATCTGTTCCCAGGTCTGTCTTTAAAGTCGAATTTGCCGGACCATCTTCTCCAGCCCTCGCCTCAGATTTTATGGTTCGGAGGCAACGGTCACGAAGGTAAATGCAGGAGAGAAATCTAAGGCTGATGCAAAGTTACACGCTGCGGTCCAAGTTAAAATGGTGGGCAGCATTCTCCTTCCTCGTGCCAACGAACCGCTGAAGCCGCGTGTGGCCTGTTCGTAAGTACGAGTCATTCTTAACACAGGGATGTACTGTATTAAATCCTCCTCTCATTCTTTGGTGCTCCAGGGAATAAAGTCCGAACCTGTCCAAACCTTTCCTGTGACTTAGTTCTTCAAGTCCCAGCAACATCCTTGCCTGCCTTGATTGCGCTCCAACCTGGTCAGCGGTTTATCACCAGCCCTGTTATGGCACCAGCGACTGGGGTTCGAATCCCACGCTGTCTGTGAGGAGTTTGTATGTTCTCCCCATGCCTGCGTGGGTTTTCCCTGGGGGGCTCCAGTTTCCTCCCACCCTTCAAAACGTACTGGGGGGGTGTTGTACGTCAGTAAAAAAACACGACGCTGGAGAAACTCAGCAGGTCACACAGTGTCCTTTTTGCAGCAAAGATACAGAACTGAAGATTCGGGCTTGAGGCCTTCATCATGGTTCAGGCAAATTTAGGCAGGCTCCCGGACAAATTAGTGGGGGAAAGGGAGGAGCCCAGACCCACAGGCAGGGGGTAATAAGGAGGGAGGACACTGCAGCAAACGGGGGGGGGAGGGGGGCAGTTCTGTGAATGGAGAGTGACAGGGGTGGAGAGCTGGAGGAAAGGAGACAGAGGGAGGGGGAATGAGGAGAGACTTGGCAGAAACCAGAGAAGTCGGTTAATGCCATCCGGCTGGAGAATGCCCGGATGAAAAATCAAGGGTTGTTCCTCCAATTTACGGGTGGTCTTGATGAGATAGTGAAGCAGTGGACAGACATGTCAGAGTAGGATGCAGAATTGGAGTGGTCGGCCACTGGGAGATCCCTGACACTGCTGCGGACAGAGCCAAGGTGCTCAGCGAAGCGATCTCCCGGTGTAGAGACGGCCACCGCAGGAGCACCGGACGACATGGGTCACTCTCGCGGATCCACAAGTGAATTGTTGATTAACTTGAATGGACTGTTTGAAGCCCCCCCTGAATATGGAGGCGATGGAGAAGGTGTGTGGGCGGGGGCAAGTGTGGGCACTTCCTGTGGTCACAGGGGAAGATGCCCAAGGGGGCAATTGGTAGGGAGGGAATGGGTGAGCGAAGGAGTCACGGAGGGACCGGACCCGATGGAAGGTGGAGAGGGGAAGATGTGACTGATGTTGGGATCCTGTTATACACGCCGGAAATTCCAGAGGATAATGTGTTGGTTGTGGAGGCTGGTGAGTGAGGACAAGGGGAATCTGTGCTTGTTGCGACTGGGAACAGAGGGGGGCCGGGGCAGATGAGTGGGAAATGGAGGAGATGTGGGTGAAGGCTGAGTTGATGGTGGTGGAGGGGAGGCCATGTTTAGTGGACAAAGGCGAACATTTCAGCTGATCTGGGCTGGAAGACTTTGTCTTGGGAACACATACGGCGTAGCGGCCTTCTGTCTCCATGTCACTCCACCCTGTATGACCATCTTCCACCTGCCCTCTTTGCTTCTCTCTCTCTGTGACTGGCACCTGTCAATCCTCTGCCTCTGTCCATCATCCTTCACTCCCTCCCTGGTTCACCAGTCCCTGACTGGCTCCTGCCCCACCTTCGTTACTGTCAATCTCCCCTCGCCCCACCCCTCCCCCGGTCCAACCTTTTCCTGAGCTGCGGACTTCCTCCAGCGGTCTGCACATTGCTCCGGATTTCAGTGTCTCCCTGGTGTGTTCTCCGCCTGTCCTCAGCTTGTTACTCCCCTCTAAATCCATCAGCGCGCACCTCCCTTCCAATTCCCACTCATGAGTGTGGTCTCCTCTATGTTGGAGAGACCGGGTGCAGACTGGGTGATCCTCGGCTCTCCGGCGCAGTAGCATGGATCTCCCAGTGTCCGCCCATTTCATTCTTTTAGATTTCACACTTTTAATAGTAAATCAAGGTATTGAGTACAGGAGCTGGAACGTTATGGTAAAGTTGTGCAAGACATTGGTGAGGCCAAATTTGGAGTTTTGGTTACCGAACTACAGGAAAGATAATAAGATAGAAAGAGGGCAGAGAAGATTTACTAGGATGTCACCCGGACTTCAGGAACTGAGTTACAGGGAAAGGTTAAACAGGTATGGACTTTATTCCCTGGAAAGGAGATTTGATGGAGGGATTTAAAATTATGAGGGGGACAGAGTAAATGTAGGTCGGCTTTTCCCACTGAGGGTGGGTGAGATACAAACCAGAGGACATAGATTAAGGGTGAAAGGGTTAAGGTTTAGGGAGAACTTCTTCACACAGAGAGCAGTGGGAGTGTGAATCGAGCTGAAATGGTGAACGCGGGCTCCATTTTGAGAAGAATTTGGACAGGTCTGTGGACAGGAAGGATATGGACTGGGTGCAGGTCAGTGGGACTCGGCAAAGACTAGAGGGGCCTGTTTCTGTGCTGTAATGTTCTATGGTTTTATGTGTACAAGATAGTTTGAGAAGGAAACAGCAGATGGAGAGAGGAGAGGAGTCACGTCATGAATACAGATCAAGAACCCTCTTCAGAAAGACAAATGGTTGAAACTTTTCTTTTAAAATGCAAATAAAATCCTTTCTACAAACATTTTTCTTTCTGCAATGCAGTTGATATGAAAGATTCAAAGATCAGATTATAAAATACCTTGGACTGTACTGTGGAACCAAGAGAAACTGGTGCTTCAAGTACAGCAGGTGGTTTGTCCTTGTTAAGAATTGAGGGAAGGGAGCGCAGGCAGTGGTGTGGTGGGGGGGGGGGGGACCCACCCACCCGGTAATGATCGGCAAGGATGAGACGGTAACTTCACCGTGAAAAATACACCTGTGCTGAAAGTGAGGTTGATGCGAAGGAAAGGCATCCCGAAACCGTCACGCTCCACACTGCGCACCCAAGGAATGGTCAGCAGGTTAGGACTTTAATAAAGTCCAACAGGTCGGGACTGGAGTGTGTAGAGGAATGAGGGGAGATTTGATGGAGGTATGCAAAATGATGAATCAGAATTTATTGTCAAGAAATTTGCTGTTTTGCAACAGCCTCATAGTGGAAACATTCATATTATAACCATCTTATGACATTACTATAAAAATAAGTGCACGAAAAGTCAGGCAGTGTCTGTGGTTCATTGATCATTCAGGAATCTGATGGTGGTGGGGGGGGGGGTTGGGGAGAAGCCGTCTTTGTGCCGCTGGGTACTTGTTTTCAGGCTCCCCGATGGTAGCAGAGTGAAGAGGGCACGGCCTGGGTGGTGGGGTCTTTGAGGATAGAAGCTGCTTTTTTTTAAGACCCTGCCTCATGTTGATGTCCTTGATGGAGTGAAGTCTGGGGCCTGTGATGTCACAGGTTAACAACCCTCTGGAGTTTATTCTTGTACTGAGAGTTGGTGCCTCAAGTCCAGACAGTGATGCAACCAGCCAGAATGAGGGGGACAGATAGAGTAAATGTAGGTCGGCTTTTTCCCACTGAGGGTGGGTGAGATACAAACCAGGGACATGGGTTAAGGGTGAAAGGGGAAAGGTTTAGGGAGAACTTCTTCACACAGAGAGCAGTGGGGGTGGGGAACGATGCTGCCAGCTGAGGTGGAAAATATGGGCTCAATTTTAACATTTGAGTAGAATTTGGACAGGTCCATAGATGGGAGGGGTGTGGAGGGCTATGGAGTGGGTTTGTCAGTGGGACTGTCTGTCTGTCTCTCTTGCCCCCCCTTTCTCTCTCTCTCTCTGTCTCCCCCCCTCTCTCTTGTCTGTCTGTCTCTCCTGTCCTCTCTCTCTCTCCCCACTCTGTCTGTCTCTCTGTGTATGACCATCTTCCACCTGCCCTCTTGGCTTCTCTCTCTATGTGACTGGCACCTGTCAACCTCTGCCTGTCACTCTCTCTTCTCTCCCACTCTCTGCCTGTGTGTCTCTCTCCCCCTCTCTCTCTCGCCCCTTCTCTCTAAAATTATCTCTCTGTATCTATCTGTCACTCTCTCTCTCCCCCCTCTGACTCTCTCCCCCCCCCCCTTTCTCTATCTCTGTCACTCTCTCTCTCTTTCTCTCCCCCTCTCTCTCCCCCCCTCTCTCTATCTGTCACTCTCTTTCCACCTCTCTGTCTGTCTGTCTGTCTCTCTATTACTATCTCTCTCTGTCTCTATCTGTCACTCTCCACCTCTGTCTGTCTGTCTGTCTCTCTATCACTATCTCTCTCTGTCTCTATCTGTCACTCTCTTTCCCCCTCACTGTCTATCTCTCTGTCTCCCCCTCTCTCTATCACTATCTCTCTCTGTCTATATCTGTCACTCTCTTTCCCCCTCGTAGTCTATCTCTCCGTCTCCCCCTCTCTCTATCACTATCTCTGTCTTTCTCTTTCCCCCTCTGTCTGTCTCTCTCTCTCTCCCCCCCTCTCTGTCTGTCTCTCTCCCCCTCTATCTCTATGTCACTCTGTCTTTCTCTCCCCCCTCTCTCTCCCCCCTCTCTCTATCTCTATCTGTCACTCTCTTTGTCTTTCTCTCCCCCTCTCTGTCTGTCTGTCTGTCTCTCCCCCTCTATCTCTATCTGTCACTCTCTGTCTGTCTTTCTCTCCTCCTCTCTCTCTCCCCCTCTCTGTCTCGTCACTCTCTCTCTCCCCCTCTCTGTCTGTCTGTCTCTCCCCCCTCCTCTCTCTCTCTCTACCTGTTACTTTCTCTCTCTCTCCCCCTCTCTCACCCCCTCTCTCTCTCTATTACTGTCTCTCTCTGTCACTCTCTTTCCTCCTCACTGTCTGTATCTCTGTCTCCCCCTCTCACTCTCTTCCCCCTCTCTCTCTATCTCCCTCTGTTTCTGTCACTCTCTCTTTCCCCCCTCTGTCTGTCTCTCTCTCTCCCCCTCTCTCTATCTCTATCTGTCACACCTCTCTCCCCTCCCTCTCTATCTGTCACTCTCTCTCTGTCTTTCTCTCCCCCCTCTCTATCTGTCACTTTCTCTCTGTCTCTCTCTCCCCCTCTCTGTCTCTCTCTCTCTCTCCCCCCCTCTATCACTATCTCTGTCTCTATCTGTCACTCTCTCTGTCTTTCTCTCCCCCCTCTCTCTTCTATCCTCCCCTCTTCATCTGTCATTCTCTCTGCCTGTCTCTCTCTCCCCCCCTCTCTATCTGTCACTTTCTCTCTCTCTCTCTCCCCCCCTCTCTGTCTGTCTCTCTCCCCCCTCTCTATCACTATCTCTCTCTGTCTCTATCTGTCTCTCTACCCCTCTCTGTCTGTCTCTCTCTCTCCCCTCCCTCTATCACTATCTCTCATCTCTATCTCTTTCGCCTCCCCTATCTGTCACTTTCTCTCTCTGTCTCTCTCCCTCTCTGTCTCTGTCTGTCTGTCTGTCTGTCTGTCTGTCTGTCTCTCTCTCTCCCTCTCTCCCTCTCTCTCCCTGTCTGTCTCTCCCCTCTTCCCCCTGTCTTTTTCCACAGAATCAAAATCAATTCTCATCTTATCCAATTAACACCTTTTGCTGGTCTGGACTCCCCCACCCCGCCCCACCCCCCATTCTTCCCCAGTTTTTATTGAGATGCCTGTCTGCTTTTTACTTACACCTTGAGGAGGGGCGCAGGCCCGAAACATTGGTAATGGAGACACAACGCCGGAGAAACTCAGCAGGTCAAAGGTAAAGATGCAGAAACCAACATTTTGGGCTTGAGCCCCTCATCAAGGTTAATATTAGGGGCATTTAAGAGACTCTTAGACAGGCACATGGATGGAAAAAACAGACGGTTACAAGCTAGAAAGGGTTTAGTTTTTTTAAAGAAGATATGGGTCAGCACAACATCGAGGGCCTGTCGTGTGCTGTAGTGTTCAATGTCCATGGCTATATCTTTACCTCCTAAGGATGCTGCGAGGCTGGTTGAGTTTCTCCAGCATTTCTGCCTGTTTGTTCTGCCAGCAACACCCCCCCCCCCCCCCCACGGGTAAACCCACCCATCGCTTCCCAACCTATGTGAAGCAATTCCCTTCCCTCTCCTCTCCTTCCCAGTTCCTCCACCCGCCCACTGGATTCTGAAGAGTTCAGTGGGCCAAGAGAGGATCTCAGTGATGGGGGGAGGGTGGGGAGAGGGGCCCTGCCTTCTGTTGGAAGGGAGCTGCTGCATGTTGACCTCTCAGTGTCAGGATGTTGCACAGGGGAAGCAGAGGTGAAAATAGCATGGGAACGTCGACCTAGGGCACGGCAGCTGCACCAGGGAGAATCCCAATTCCTGGAACCGAATCCCAAAGGCCCTGCTGCACTAATTTTTGATTTGTTTTCCCACATCTTTTGCAGAAGTTTTTAAACTCGGGACAGCCAAAGTTTGCAGAGGACAGTATTGAGTAGGGAGGAGGATCTCTCCTCCACCTGGGACAAGGCCCAGCTTGCATTCGTGGGATCTTCTGGTGCACACGTCGGCTGCAATGTTGATTAATTTAGATGATTAAGGCCATATTGAAAGGTGCACCAGGGGAAAAGGCCCTTCAGCCCAGTATTTCTGTACCTGCCATCAAACGCCAGTCAAACTCGGCATGTTTTAACTCCACAGAAATCCCGACCCCCCCACCCCAGAGCTCTGTGCTGAAGGGGGAGGGATGGTGAGGAGGGAGAGGCGGTGAGGAGGGATGGGTGGAGAAGGGGAAGGGCAGAAAGAAGGAGGGGCGGCGGGAGGAGGAGGAAGAGGCGGAGTGGATGGGAGGGATGAACTGAGGAGGGAAGGACAGAGTGGAGGGAGGAGTGGAGTGGAGGGAGACGGGGGCGGGGAGGAGGGAGGGACGGAGTGGATGGAGATGCGGAGGGGAGGAAGGGACAGGGAGGAGGGAGGAGTGGTGAGGAGGAAGAGGGAAGATGCTTAGAGAAATCATGTCGTGGTCTCAGAAGGTCGGATGCCCTGCAGATGTTTTCTGATCTGGGGTGGACCAGAACTGCAGGCAGTGTGGATCTTACTCCATTAGTGGGGGGAGCAGAAAGGGTCTGAGGGAGAGCTGGGATAATCAGAGGGGGACAGATGGGATACGAAGGAGGATGATGAAGCAGGGATTAAACAAGAACATCTGCTGACACTGACTGTCGTGGAATAGACAAAAATGTAGGTCAAGCGGTGTTCATAAGATGCGGGGGGGGGGGGGGTAACCAAAATTTTGGGACTGAGCAAGGAGGGGCAGGGAACAGGTGGGCAGGATGGCAGCCTTAAAATTCTTCAGTTTGCAATGGATTTCAGATTTATTGTCAGAGCATGTACACAACATCGCATACAACCCTGAGATTCTTTTCTCCTGCGGGCCAGGCAGAATGACCACAGACTGGTAGTGCAAAAAGATATTGTACTCATGTAAACAAATGAAGACAATAAAGTGCAAATCCTCACTGTGTAACCGTGTTGTCTGGATGCTTGAGACAACCTGTTAAAACTGTTCGATCTTCCTGGTATAATTTGATTAAAATAACAATGTTAGAATCTAAGGGCAGGGATGAGACGTTGAGCCTTTATCAGGCCCTGGTGAGGTCTCACACGGAGAATTGTGAGCAGTTCTGGGCTCCTCATTTGAGAAAGGATGGGCTGATGTCGGAGAGGGTGATTCTGGGAATGAGAAGATTGGTGTTTGACAGCTCTTGGCCTGGACTGGTGGCGGAATAGGAGAATGGTGGGGGGTTGGGGTGGGAGGGGGGAATCTCATTGAAACACTTTGAATGTTGAAAGGCGTTGTCAGAGTCGACGTGGAAAGGTTGTTCCTCACGGTGGGAGAGTCCGGGACAAGAGGGCAGAACTTCAGGATTGAAGGGCGTCTGCTCAGAACAGAGACGCAGAGAAATTTCTTCAGCCGGAGGGCAGTGAATCTGTGGAATTTGTTGCCACAGGCGGTTGTGGAGGCCGGGTCATCCGGCGTATTTAAGGCAGAGATCGACAGGTTCTTGATTAGCCAGATTAAGGGGAGAAGGCCAGGCAGTGGGGCTGAGTGGGGAATGGGCAGCATGGTTGGTATCGCCATTCGCACAACGCCTTTGCTCAGGACCGGACCTGGGTTTAGATCCTGTTTGTCAGGAGTTTGTTTGCTCTCCCTGTGTCTGCAGGGGTTTTCCCCGGGAGATCCAATTCCTCCCACCGTTCTAAATGTGCCAGGGTGGAGGTTGATGGGGTGTAAATAGGCGGCACGGATTCGTGGGCCGAAAGGGCCCGTTACCGGGCTGTAGGTCTAAATGCTTAAACGGCGGGGTAGACTCGATGGGCTGAATGGCCGATTTCCAATGTGGGGTTACTTCACGCGACCAAAAGGTGGCGCTGCAGGCCACCTGACTGCCGTCTTCCCCGACAGATCACGTGAATCAAGCAGTGTGGCTCCAACGCCCCGGACGGGCGCGCATGCGCGCCGATGGAAGGAGCGAGCAAGATGGCGGCGGTGATCCAAAACGTTGTGAAGAAGTAAGTTGGTGGGAAGGTGGCCGGGGGTTCGGGGTCCGGTCCTGGTTGGGCGGGTGGCCTGGAGCCGGGGTCGGGGGACGGCCTGGGGCCCGGGGCCGGCGAGGGGGGGGGAGGTGGAGGAGAAATGTTGTGGGTAGGCCCGAGGCCCGGGGGGGGGGTCAATGGGCCGGCGGGGGTCGGAATAGGCTTGGGTCCCGGGGGGGGGGGGGGGGGGTCGGTGGTAGACGGTAGGCCTAAGGCCCGGTGGGTGGTCGGGGTAGGCTTGGGCCCCGGTGGGGTTGGGGGTAGGCCTGGGGCCTGGAGGGGGTTGGGGGTAGGCCTGGGGCCTGGAGGGGGGTCGGAGTAGGCCTGGGGCCCGGAGGGGGCGTGAGTCGGAGTAGGCGGGTCCAGGTCCCGGGGGGGGGGGGTGGGTCGAGGCAGGCATGGGACCCGGGGGGGGGTGGGTCGAGGCAGGCATGGGACCCGGGGGGGGGGGGGGGGCGGTCGGAGCCGGAGCCTCGGCGTAGCTTGGACCGGGAGGGGATCCCTCCGTCCGAGGACCAGATCCCCTTGGCCCCGGGACCAGCCATGAGCCGAGCCAAGCTCCACAGACCACCCCCCCCCCCCCCCCCCCCGACATCACCCCAATTCCTTGTGGTCTCATCCCACACCCTTTACACCCTTCGCAGCACCAATGCTTCTGTGAACTCGAACAGCACAGTCCAGCCCCTTCAGTCCACGGTGTTGTGCTGACCCAAGAACCCGCTGCTCAACTGTCCATTGTTCTCACCTCCAAACACCCATCTCATGGTCTCTTCAAAGATCCCATTGCCCCAGCCTCCCTCACCGTTGCTGGCAGCACACGCTGTGCACCCAACGCTCTCTGTGTCCAGAACTTACCTCTTGCATCCCCCCCACCTCCCTCCGTACCTTAAAGCTGTGCCTCCCCCCATTTCATCCCCTGGGGAGAAAGACCCCGGCTATCCACATAACAGCACCCAATAGCCTGAATGCACCTGAGATTGATCTCAGCAGCTAAGCAGTACTTGGAGGGGAGACTGCCTGGGAACTCCAGGTGCTGTCGGTTCCTGTGAGGGGCTCTGAAAAAAGTGGTGACTCTGCCTTCCTTATGGGTAGACAAAAGAATTTCACATTAGATTCTAAACGTGACAATAATGGGACCTTTATTTTAAACATGATTGATGCCTCTCATCATCCCATCTATCAGGTCACCCCTCATCCTCCATCATTCAAAAGAGAAAAGACCAAGTTTACCCAGGACATGTCCTGTTTTTAAAATTTGGGCATGCAGCAAGGTAACAGGCCCTTCTGATCCACAAGCCCGTGCCCCCAATTAACTTAGAGGATCCCCCAATTAACTTAGAGGATCCCCCACCCCCCATACAGTTTGAAGGGTGGGAGAAAACCCCGGAGAAAACCTACACAGACATGGGGAGAACATACGAACTCTTCATATACGCCACTGGATTCGAACCTGGCTCTCTGGCGTTGTCACAGCATTGGACTAACCAGCCTGCCCCCTACACTAACTGTTCTCACTGCTGCCATCAGGCAGGAGGTCAAGGGGCCACAGGACTCATACCACCAGGTTCAGGACCGGCTCCTACCCCCCCCCCCCCCCAACCACCATCAGACTCGACAAACTCAATCAGGGACTCATTTAAGAGCTTGTATTTTGCTCATTATTTATTACTGAATGTTTATACTATATTTGCACAGACATCTTATTTACAGTACTTTCTTTGCGTACACCTTACGGTTACTGGTAATAAGTTCTGGATGGCCCATGGAAAAAGAATTTCAGGGTTACATGTGATGTTCTCTTGCAATAATTTTGAGCTTTCACTGTCAAATTATTGTCCCAGCCTCCATCGCCATGGCCAGCAGTGCATTATATCATTCTCTGTGTGAAGAACTTGCCACTTAAATTCCCCCCCCCCCAGTACTTACTCCCAAAAGCACTTTAAATCTATGGCCCCTCGCATTTGCCATTTCCACTCAGAACTCTCCCAACTCCATGTCCAATGATTGTGCTCTCTCGAAACCCACCCCCCTCTCAAATTTCAGATTTATTGACAAGCTTCTTTTTTCTGTGGACCAGGCAGAATTTCTACTTATCGGTAACTGTAATTTGTACTTGAGAAGAAAGATGCATGGATAAAAGCGAGAAATGTAAACAAACTGTATAATAAGGAAACAATACATTTCACTAATAAATAATGAGTCCTTAAATGAGTCTGGTGGTGGAGGGGGAGCAGCTGTTCCTGAACCTAGTGGTGCGAGTCTTGTGGTCCCCTAGACCCCTTTCCTGATGGCAGCAGCGAGAACAGAGCGTGTGTTAGGTGGTGTGGATCCTCGATGATCGCTGCTGCTCTCTGACGGCAATGTTTACTGTAGTTGTTCTCGATGGAGGGGAGGGTTTTGCCTGTGGTGTTCTGGGCTTTGTCCACTACCCTTCGAAGGACTTTGCGCTCAGGGGTATTGGTGTCCCCTTATCAATCCGTGATGCAGCCGGTCAGCGCACTTTCCACCACACCGCTGTAGAAATTTGCCAGGGTTTCTGATCTCATACCAAACCCCCACAAACTCCTGAGGAACAAGAGGCGCTGATGTGCTTTCTTCATGATGCCATTGGTGTGTTGGGTCCAGAAAAGGTCCTCCACAATAGCTTCTCCCAGTGGGTTTAAATTTGCTCACCCTCTCCACCTCTGATTCCCCCCCCCACCAATAATCCACTGGATCTCCTTTGCTGGTTCATGGATTCACTGCCTTGTGCTTTCCCCTGGGCAGCCTGGGCGAACAGTACTACAAGGATGCGATCGAGCAGTGCCACAATTATAATGCCAGGCTGTGCGCCGAGAGAAGTGTGCGCCTCCCCTTCCTCGACTCGCAGACTGGGGTGGCCCAAAGCAACTGCTACATCTGGATGGAGAAACGGCATCGGGGACCAGGTAAAGACGTCTCCCCACCCTTGATGGTCCCCTTCAGCTGGGATAAGTGGAGTCTTGGAGACTCAAGGTCAAATTTCTTGTCGCAGGTACAGAAATGTGGCTATTTTGCGAGCCTTCCAACTCCCCACTTCTTACATACAGTGCAGAGTTACAGAGAGGGATCATTTGGTAGGAAACAAATCGTTTTACGATTTTGGGGAGCTCCAGGAAAAAGCAGGGGCTCTGTGGAGGAGCAGAGAGTTTCTAGTGTCAGACCAGATCACTTAAAACTACCAGACAGGGAGTGAAACATGTTTGAAACGTTTAAGGATAAGACACGAGAGTCTGCAGAGACTGTGGTTGAAGTAAAAACTCGAATGCTGGAGAAACTCAGCAGGTCACACAGCGAACTTTATATACCAGAGATACTGTGGGAGCTCCGGTGGGGGGATGGGCGGCTGAAGCCGAGGTGAGAGTCTGTGGCCTGGGCATCGGGAGCTCTAGTGGGTGGGGTGGCCAGGGCCAAAAATAGGACGGTTGACTTTTACACGCAATGCAAGGAAAATAGCAGATTTTTGGGCCAAAAATAGTGCGTCAATTTTGACGTGGTATTACTATTATATGTGTATATACAGTACATAACCAGCATTTCGGCCTTGAGCCCTTCAAGGTGTTAGCAAAGTTTAAGGATTGTTGGTGTGGCTGGATAGCAAATCAGCGGCAGAAATTTAATTTTAGACATCCAGCCCTTCCGGTCCACGAACCCGTGTTTCCCAATACCTCCCCCCACCAATTAAGCTACAACCCCTGTATGTTTTTTTTTAACAGCAAGAGGAAAGTGGAGTGCCCAGAGGAAACCCACACAGGCATGGGGAAAATGTACAAATTCCTTACACTGGATTAGAACCCTAGTCTGGGTCACTGTAACCACGTCGCTCACGTAAATCCATTCAGTTCTCTGTTATTGGAGATAAAAGAGAAGAAGCACATGGTTCAAGGAGTTAAATTTTTCAGGCTTGAAGTCAGACTACAGATAGGAGAGGCCTGACTGAAAGTGGACAATCGAGAAACCAGTGGTGGAAGAGGCTGGGGAGTTGTTGGTGAAGTTCAGAAATGGGAGAGGGTTCACAAGGATGATTCCGGAAATGAAAGGGTTATCATTTGACACTTCTTGGCCTTCACTCGTTGGGATTTAGGAGAATGAGGGGGATCTCGTTGAAACGTTTTGAATGTTAATGGACAGAGTCGACGTAGAAAGGTCGTTTCTCATGGTTGGAGAGTCCAGGACAAGAGGGCACAGCGTCAGGATTGAAGGGCGTCCACTTAGAACAGAGACGTGGAGGGATTTCTTCAGCCAGAGGGCAGTGAATCTGCGGAGGGTGTTGCACAGGCGGTTGTGGAGCCCAAGTCATTGGATGAATTTAAGGCAGAGATTGATAGGTTCTTGATTAGCCAGGGCATCGAAGGTTATGGGGAGAAGGCCAGGGAGTGGGGCTGAGTGGGAGAATGGATCAGCTCATCAAGAATGATGGGGCAGACTTGATAGGCTGAATGGCCTATATCTGCTCCTGTATCTTATGGTCAGTGGTGGAGAATGTGGTAGAACAGAGATCCAGCGGTACAGATATACAATTCCCAGAAAGTGTCGACGCAGAGTTCCACCAGCCGTTGCGATTGACTTCCGTTTCATCGCTTGCATCTCCAGTGGCCACGGACCCCGGACTGGCCGGTGAGGTTTCCCCTCCACCCTTCTCACAGTGATGTGTGGTTGTCTTTCCTGCTTTCCCCCCCTCCCCCCACCCTGCAGGCGTGGCGCCCGGCCAGCTGTACACCTACCCAGCCCGCCGATGGAGAAAGAAGAGGAGAGCCCACCCACCAGAGGACCCCCACCTCAGCTTCGCCGCCCTCAAGCCAGGTAGCCAGGGCGAGTGTCCGTTCCAGGCCCCGGGCATGCCCGCCCGCAAAGAGTCTCGCTCCCATGCCCCTGTACCACTGACGGACCTGATGCTGTGCTGGTTGCCATAGGCGAGCTGACGGGCGATGCTGCCACAGCAATGCATGTTGAATTCCACCCAGGTGGCACTCAAAGTCCCAAGTTTCATCTCCCACCCCCCACCCCCTACCCACCCCTCCCGTCCAAGTGGCTCAGTGCTCCACTGTTCACTGTTGGTGCGGAACACTGAAGGTGAGCCCAGTGGACTGGTCAAACTGCCTCATTAAAATTTGTGAAGAATTGGGGAATTAAGGGTTGTGGGGAGAAGGAGGATAAATTTAAATTTTAAATTTGGGCATACAGCATGGTAAGAGGCCATTCGGCCCACTAACCCATGCCACCCAATTAACCTACAACCCCCTAGATATGCTTCGAATGGAGGGAAAAAATTGGCGTCCCCGAGGGAACCCACACAGACACGGAGAATGTACAAACTCCTTACAGACAGCGCCAGATTCAAACCCAGGTCACTGGTGTGGTTCAGTCCCTCGCTTGTAAGTGGAGCTGAGTCCAGGGCCAGACTGAAAGCCAGAGCAGGCTCAACAGACTGACAGCTGACTCCTGCTCCTATTTCCCGATGTCCTGGGTTTCAGTAGTGTGCAGCAATCTGCTGAACGCATCCCTACCCCATCCATTAGCTATCAAACCCCTGTGCAGTTTTCTCTGCCACGGACACCTGCCATCTCTTCAAAGCTGCCAGGGTGGCCACCCTATCTATACGGGTAACCTAATGTCCTGTCCCTGTTGCCCTTCCACCACCCTGGCTCCCTTAAATCCAAGCAAGCTCTAATTCTAATCTGCTGTGGGGAGTTTCTCAGGGCAGTGCAGTGTGAGATTGATGTGTGTGTGTCTCTGCCCTCAATCCCCATCCTGTTCCACTTATTGGTCATCACAGCTGCAGGTTGACCTTTGTTGGTCCGTCACCAACCAACCTGTTTTGTTCTGGACCTTTACTTTGTCTAACCTGTGCTGAGTCTGCTCTGACAGTGTGCGATGAGGGCATTGAAGAGGAAGCTTCACTCTTTTATCCCTGACCGGATGTGTGAAGAATGAACTTTAATCTGTGCCTGGAGAGAGCGTGGAGGGAAGATGTAGAAGAAGCTTCACTCGAGTTTCACTCTGGGAATGTGTGACGGGACGGTGCAGAGGGAGCTTCACTCTGTGTCTGACCCCAGGAGTGTGTGATGGGATAGTGTAGAGGGAGCTTCACTCTGTATCTGACCCCGGGAATGTGTGATGGGCCGGTGCGGAGGGAGCTTCACTCTGTGTCCAACCCTGAGATTGTGTGATGGGACAGTGCGGAGGGAGCTTCACTCTGCGTCTGAACCTGGGAGTGTGCGATGGGATTTCCACCCTGTACCTGACCTGTGCTGGCTCAGTCTTGATAGGGTTTGATATCAGGAAAGCGCAGCCTCCACACCTTCCCCCACCCCCCACCACCTGTACATAACTGGGCAGGGAGTGCTCGGACAGCCCTGTGATGTGCTGTCGCTCTATCTTTCAGATCTAGATTTGGGTGTGAAGAAGGACAGTCTGGTTCCACCCGATGGTAGCAGCCTGGAAGCGTTGCTGCGTGGTGAGGCCCTGGACAAACAGCGCGGGCTGTCCGACCACAGGGACGACGACAGCCTGAATGACTACCCTGTCAACAACAGCAGGGCACGGAAGGTTTGCAAGTGTTTTTTTTCTGTTTCCTACTGTTATGTGGAAAGGGTAAAGCTTGGTGGATTCAAAGAGCAACGAATCTGGACACAGTGTGGAGACAGGCAATAAGATCGGTTTTGAAGTGTTTGAATGTAACCTACACTAAAAAAAAACCTGCACTATTTATCTCCTTTTAAACATATCTATATACAATATAAAATATAACATATTAGGGGGAAAAACTTTAGGAGTAATATAAGAGGACACTTCTTCACTCAGAGAGTGGTGGCTGAGTGGAATGACCTTCTAGAAGGAAGAAGTAGTTGCGGCAGGGTCAATTCTGTCATTTAAGAGGAGGTTGGATGAGTGCATGGATGTGAGGGGCGTTGGAGGGTTATGGGCATGGGAGTAGGTAGGTGGAACTAGTGGAGTTTCACGTAAATCGGTGTGGTCTAGAAGGGCCGATATGGCCTGTTTCTGTACTGTAAATTGTTATATGGTTACCTTTATTAAAACACACGTAAGGAGATCGCAACAGGGGTAACACACTCTAGTGCACAGCACTGTGTAATCGGTCACATCAGGCTTAACATGACCGATACCAGCAACTGTACACACATACTCATAGTACAACCCAGTCACATCAGACTTAACGCTAATGATACAAGCAACTGTGTTCAGACTTGGTAACAACCGAGGATTGCTCTACCCACTGTTCCTTGTCTAACATGGGCTCAGCTCCACTGCTGTCTTAACAGCCCCGATCCCTGTGTCGTGCACCCCTTACTGACGATTCCTCCAGAGTTGTCCATAGTTCATGACTTGGAGTGGAGCAGGGTTCGTCTCAGGGCCGAAGGGCAAAGGAGAAAGATCTCCACGTGGTGGGCATTATAGTGCAGTTGAGCTGGAGGGTCCGGCCCAGGTAATCACTGGACCACTGGTCAGGTGGGTGGGCGGAGTCCAACCTTGATTGGCAGGTGATGCAAGTTCTGACCAGTTTCCAGACGGAGAGGTCACGTGACCCTCCACAACCCACATTCCCACCAGGTTCCAGATGGGGGAGGTCACGTGACCCTTCAAAATCCATCCTACACATAAGCTCTTGCATTGATCTGGAGCTCCCCTCCAACCTTCACTCTGGTATCCAATATCTGGGAATGGCAATAATTGGTGGGTCTTAGGATTCAATACGGTTTCCTCTCCTCTTTGGAGTCAGCTTCCCCATAGCGTTCACACGGCTCATAGAACATTACCACACGGGATCAGGCACTTCACCCCATGATGCCCACGTTAAACCGAGGCTCTGCTGCTTGCATGGCTCTTCCCTGCAATATTCACGTGTCTGTCTGATGCCATCGCATGTGATCCCACCGGCAATCCTGGCAGCCCGTCAAGGCCTGATCTTTCTTGAATGTATCCTCACTCCAATGCTCTAGAGCAGGAATCCTCAAAGTGGACGATATCAACCCCTGGGGGTTGATGGGACTGTCCAGGAGGGTCGATTGAACTTTTGTAGTGGCGAGCAGGGGCCAATCAATGGAAATAGTGCCTCTGTCAACCCCTCACGAGAGCTGCCATGCTGTATTTGGTTTGGGCCTATGAGTAAGGGAACGGGAGGATGGACTGAATGGAGAAGAAAGTTGTTTGAACCTTTGGTAGCCCCCCACACCCCTTCCCTGTTTAGCGCTGGGATTCCGTGCATGGGGGTCAATAAAGGATCAAGTATTGCACGAAGGGGTCGATGGTCTAAAAGGTTTGTGGACCCCCCCGCTCTAAGGTCTTTAAGGCCAGTGTTTATTGGCAGCTCTTTTGTCTCAGAATGTTACAGAACCCCTCCTCTCATTTAAGATTCAAGATTCTTTTTATTGTCCTGTAATAAAACAGAAAATTTAATATTACACAAATTTTCCATAATGCAAACAGAGTTGCCGTTAGTATTGAGTAAAACAAGAAAGTATTTAGACTCAGTGTTTTTTTTTAAATTTTTTATTTTTCACACCATAAACCACATTGACCATGATACACACATCTTCCTTTTCAAATGTACACAGTGTCATTTTCTCCCACCCCTCCCTCCTCCCATCCCACCCTCCCTACCTACCCCCCCCCATCCATCCAAAGCACAAAATCTAAGATACACTAAACCAGTCAAACAATGTTGTCATTCAACAAAAATAAACAAGAAATTCCACTGAGTCAATTCTTTTCATTTCCTTCTCCTTTCGTTAATTTAGGTAGTGAATGTCCCCGGTAGGTTTTCTCTATTGTGTTTCATGTAAGGCTCCCATATTTGTTCAAATATTTCAATATTATTTCTTAAACTATGTTATTTTTTCTAATGGAATACATTTATTCATTTCTATATACCATTGTTGTATTTTCGATTTAATTATAAATTTGGTTACTTTGTTCTTTCTGTTAATTTTTTTCCCAGTTTTGTCCATATTTGAATCCAAATTCAGGTTGAAATCCCCTCCTATTAATATGTTCCCTTGCTTATCTGCTATCTTCAAAAAAATATCTTGCATAAACTTTTGATCTTCTTCGTTAGGTGAATATACATTGAGTAGATTCCAAAACTCCGAATATATCTGACATTTTATCATTACATATCTCCCTACTGGATCTATTATTTCCTCTTCTATTTTAATTGGCACATTTTTACTAATTAATATAGCTACTCCTCTTGCTTTTGAATTATACTATGCTGCTGTTACGTGTCCTACCCAATCTCTCATTAATTTCTTGTGCTCCAATTCAGTTAAATGTGTTTCTTGCACAAATGCTATATCAATTTTTTTCTTTTTTCAGTAAATTTAGCAGTTTCTTCCTTTTAATTTGATTACGTATTCCGTTAATATTTAAAGTCATATAGTTCAGCGTAGCCATTTCATACTTTGTTTATCTTCCCTTTCCGTTTCTCCATCATCACCTTTCCTTCTTATCCATTTCTGCTTTCTTGTTTTGAACACTTTATAAGACATTTCTAAAACATCAAACATTTTCCTTATTCTCCTATTTAAAACTTCTTTAACCCCATTCTCCCCTCCCCCTCCTGAGTTGCCTTTATCCCTTGTCGGGCAACCACATCTCCCCTCTCCATTTGGATTTGCGAATTCACTCGCAAACGTCAACTGATTTTGTAGTGACCATAACTCCTCCCCACCCAGCCCCCCCCAGAAAAGATTTCAATTTTCATATGTAACAAAGGTCACTCTTTTAATTCCCTCTTTATTCCCTCTATTCCTTTTCCCTCCCTTATTAATTCTTGTCTACACTATATATATTTTCCTCTAAATACGGATATATATACATATATACACACACACACATATACCCCTTTACACACATACATATAGTTCGTGGTCATTTTTACTCTCATTACATGTCTTCATCTCTCTGCTTGTTTTGTAGTTGTTCTGCAAATTTCCTTGCTTCCTCTGGATCCGAGAATAGTCTGTTTTGTTGCCCTGGAATAACTATTTTAAGTACCGCTGGGTACTTTAGCATAAATTTATATCCTTTTTTCCATAAGATTATTTTTGCTGTATTGAACTCCTTCCTCTTCAGGAGTTCAAAACTTATGTCTGGATAGAAAAAATTTTTTTGACCTTTATATTCCAGTGGCTTTTTGTCTTCTCTTACTTTCTTCATTGCTTTCTCCAATATATTTTCTCTTGTTGTATATCTTAAGAATTTTACTAAAATGGATCTTGGTTTTTGCTGCGGTTGTGGTTTCGGGGCTAAAGTTCTATGTGCCCTCTCTATTTCCATTTCTTCCTGTAATTCTGGTCTTCCTAGGACCCTGGGGATCCAATCTTTTATAAATTCTCTCATATTCTTGCCTTCTTCATCTTCCTTAAGGCCCACTATCTTTATATTATTTCTTCTATTATAGTTTTCTATTATATCTATCTTCTGAGCTAACAGCTCATGTGCCTCTTTAACTTTTTTATTAGATTCTTCTAATTTCTCTTTTAATTCCTCTACTTCCATTTCTACAATTGTTTCTCGTTCTTCCATATTTTCCACTCTTTTTCCTAACTCTGACATGGCCATTTCCATTTTATTCAATTTTTCTTCTGCATTCTTAATTCTTCTTTTTATCTCATTAAATTCTTGTAATTGCCATTCTTTCACTGATTCCATATATTCTTTAAAAAAAGATACATCCATTGTCTTGCCTTTCTCTTCTTCTTCCACTTCTTTCTGTTCTTCTTCTTCTTCCTCTGGATTGACCATCTGTTGTTTCCTTGTTTTCTTTTTACCCTCTTCTTTCTTGTTGTCGTTATTGTCTGTGTTCTGCACCTGCTGAACTATATGTATGTAGCTGCAGGTGTCTCTCTCAGCTGTGGGGATCAACTCCGCAGCTGTTCCCCCCTCCCGTCAGTGTGTTTTTTTTCATGCGCATCGTGCATGCGCGCTTGCGCACTTTTACTCGGCTCTGCGAGCCATTTTTGTAGTCCCGAGCCCGGGACTTCCATTGACCTGCGGGAGCGGGCTTCTCTCTCCACGGCGGGCCTCTTCGGACAGGAAAGGTCTTCACCTTCTTCTTCCGACATTCTTTCTTCCTCTTTTCTTCCCGTTGTTTTCGACTTTTCTCTCTTCACTGCCATTTTCTTCTCACCTTTATTTTTACTTTATAAATTTTAATCTTGTACCTTTGTACTTTGTGTGTTTTTTTTTAACTTTTCGGGAGAGGGCTGGAATTCCCTGACCGGCCACTACTCCATCACGTGACTCCCTAGACTCAGTGTTTGAAGTAAAAACACAACGCTGGAGAAAATCAACAGGTAACACAGTGTCCTTTATATAGCAAAGGTAATGATACATCACCAACGTTTCGGGACTGAGCCCTTTAAGGCATGAGCTAAGGGTAGGCAGGTGCCTGAATGATAGGGTGGGGGGGGGCGAGGGACAGGGGGAGGAGCACAGGCAGGAGCTGGATTGGTGGATATGGGAGGGAGGACACAGCAGGAAGCGGTGGTGGGGGGAAGGGGGTGGAGGGCTGGAGGAACGGAGAGGGAGGGAGAATGGAGAGTGGGCCGGCAGAAACCGGAGATGTTTGTGCCCGGATGGAAAATCTGGTGTTGCTCCTCCAATTTGCAGGTGGCCTTGGCTTGGCCATAGCAGAACATAGAACACAACAGCACTGTACAGGCCCTTTAACCTTCAATGTTGTACTGACCCTTATATTCCTTTAAAAAAGTACTAAACACTTCCTTTTAACCCTCTATTTTTCTTCCATCTGTGCCTGTCTAAGAGTTTCTTAAATGCCCCTAATGTCCCAGCCTCCACCACCACCCCTGACGTCTCCCCTAAACTTCCTTCCCTTCACTTTACAGGTGTCCTGCCCTGAGAAAAAGGCGCTGGCTGTCTACCCTGTCTATGCCTCTCGAGACCTCTATTAAGTCTCCTCTCATCCTTCTTTGCTCCAGAGAGAAAAGTCCCAGCTCTGCCAACCTTGCCTCATAGGACACGTTCTTCAATCCAGGCAACATCTTGGAGACTGTGCTCTGCCCCCTCTCCACAGCTTCCCCAGGGAGGCTGTAATGAGGTGACCAGAACTGAACACAATACTTGGCCTCACCAGAGATGCAATATGACCCCCCCCACCCCGACTCTTGAGCTGGTCATTAATTAGTGTCACCTGGCGCCCCTTACAGTAAGAGAAAAGCAAAAGAGAGTCTCTTCAGAGTCCTCGTCCTGTAGGATCGTCCCCTCGGCTCTCCTACTGTGGGGAGGGCGAACCCTGTAACCTGTGGGAAAGGAGACCAGAATCGAACCTGCCATCCAGATTTTCACAAGTACATGTGTGGCGGGCTGTGTCGTATGTTACTGTGCTGCTGTTGTTAAACCAGTGTATTCTCTGTGGTGAGGACCTCCAGCTGCATGTTTGTTCAGACTTCCCAGAATTTAGAGTCAGTGGCAGTGAAGGGGCACGCCAGTTCGGGGTGGCATTCTTTGGAGCTTGAAGATTCAGATTTATTGTCAGTACGTACATGACACCACGTATAATCCTGGGGCCTGTGAGGAGAGATTGAGTTGTCTGGGACTGTGCTCGCTGGAATTTAGAAGAATGAGAGGGGATCTTATAGAAATGTTTAAAATTATAAAAGGCAGAGATAAGATTAAGATAACTTGTTCCCATTGATGGGGGAGACCAGAACTAGGGGATGTCGACTCAAAATTCAGGGGAGTAGATTTAGGATGGAGATGAGGAGATGAGGAACTGCTTTTCCCAGAGGGTGGGGAATTCGCTCCCATTGAAGCAGTGGAGGATGAAGACAAGGCTGAATAGATTTTTACAGAGTCGAGGAATTAAGGGATGTGGGGAAAAGGCAGGTCGGTGGAGCCCATCATCAGATCAACTGTGATCTCATTGAACGACAGCAGAGTTCAATGGGCCGAATGGCCAACTCCTGATCCAAATTCTTTTGAGATTCTTTTTTCCTGCAGGAGAGGCAGAAACTACCACTTATTGGGAGTGTGAAAAATCTAATCAACGTACACCTTGAAATAAAGAAATGTAAACAAACTGACTAATACAGAGTGAGAGGGGGAGAAAATCAATAAGGTCCACAAGTCAGAGTCTGTAAACGAGTCCCTGATTGAGTTTATGGTTGAGGAGTCTGACGGTGGAGGGGTAGCAGCTGTCCCTGAACCTGCTGGTGCGGGTCTTGTGGCCCCTCCACCTCTTTCCTGATGGCAGCAGCGTGAGCAGGTGCTTGGTGGTCACCGCTGCTCTCCAACGGCAGTGTTCCCTGTAGATGTTCTCGGTGGGGAGGGTTTTGCCCGTGACGTCCACTACCTTTTGCAGGGACTTCCCGCTCGGGGGTATGAGGGGTGAACCTTGGCCAAATGTATAAGGTGTGTAGGAGCAGCCCACAAAATGATAGAGGAATTCTGGTCCTGCTTGCAGAGAATTCTGGATCCGGATGACTTTCTGGATGATCTGGACGATGAGGACTATGAGGAAGACCTCCCAAAGCGCAGAAGCAAAGGCCGTGCCAAGGTAAGGGGAGGGCGTCAGCGATGGGCACTGTATCACCTTGCTGCCATCAGTGGCCAGCCAGCTGGGATCGTCTCTCCCCCCCACCCCCCCCCATGCCCCACCTAATCTCCGATCATTGTTTCCCCCCCCCCCCCCCCCAGACTCCTGCAGCCCGCTGGGGCCACTCATCATCCCACCTTCATCAGCAGAGTCGTCGTCCGTCTACCTCTTGACATCGAACATACAGTAGCCGACTATTCGGCCCTCTCCTTTTTTGCTAACCCATCTGTACCACAGGAGCCCCATGACCCTCTCCCTTGGTTATCCAGATACCCCGTAAATCTCTCTGCTGCTTGCACCAACTGTGCGTGGGTACAAGTTCTCCCACTACCTGGTTGAAGGCTCCCGAATTCCCCATTGGATTTGAGTGATCGCCCCCCTCGGTTTTAAAGCCCCCCTTCTCCACTCTCCTTGCAGAGGTAAGCAACCAATTTGTTCAACCTTTCCTGGCTAGCGACCCTCAGCTCTGATATAAAGTCAAAACACAATGCTGGAGAAACTCAGCAGGTCAAACATTGCACGTTGCGAAATAAAGATAAACGCATATAACCAAAGTTTCGGGCGCTTTTGTGGGAGAGCCAGAGAGGGAAGGCATTTCACGGCAGGCAGGTCAATTGAAGGGGAAGTGGAAGTCCGGTGGGGTCGGGTGGGGGGGGGGGTAGAAGAAGGTAGATCAGCAAAACAATGTACTTTATATAACTAAGATAAAGATCCTTAACCAATGTTTCGGGCTCGAGCCTTCATCAAGGTATGGGGAAAATGGTGGGCAGGCCCTGGACAAAATGGTGGGGGGGGGATGGTTAGGGGGAAGGAGCGAGCACGGACCCACAGGCAGGCAAGAGATGGATGAGGGAGGGCGGGCATAGCAAGCAGGGGGAGGGTGGTAAACGGCTCAGTGAACAGAGAAGGAAGGGGTGGAGAGCTGGAGGAGAGGAGACGGGGGAACGGGGAGCGGGCCGGCAGAAACCGGAGAAGTCGATGTTAATGCCGTCCGGTTGAAGAGGGCCCGGATGGAAAAATCAAGGTTTACTCCTCCAATTTACGGGTGGGATAGTCCATGAGGCCACGGACAGATGTGTCAGTGTGGGAGAGGGGTGCAGGATTGAAGTGGTCAGCCACTGGGCGATCCCCGTCACTGATGTGGACAGAGCCAAAGTGCTCAGCGAAACGACCTTCCGGCCTGTGTCCGATTTGGGTCGGCCACCGCGGGAGCACAGGATGAAGTAGATCACTCTTGCGGATACTCAAGAGAAGTGTTGCTTAACTTGAAAGGACTGTTTGGGGTGGTGTTGTGGCGGCAATTGTGGTACTTCCTGTGGTTGCAGGGGAAGGTGCAGTGGGGTTGGGGGCGGGGGGTGTAGGGGGAGATTGGTGCTATTGTGGCAAATCTCAGAGAGGCATGGGGAAGGCATTCTCTGCCAGGCAGGCCAATCAGAGAGCAAGGGAAGTGGGCGAGATGAAGAAGGTTGGAACTGTTCCGTGCAGAGAGGTCAGATGATTGATGGACTGCAGGAGATCACAGAGGTGGGGTGGGGGGGGTGATGAGGTCAGAAGTTTCATCAGGCACAGCCGCTAATGACAGCAAACGCGGGGCCTTGCAGCCTCAGCAAATCAGCTTGAATGCAAACATTTGCAGGGGAGGAAGGGGGAAGAGGACGAGAGGGAGGGGCAGGCAAGGGGTGGAGGAGAGGAAGGGGGAGGAGCACAGGCTAACAGGCGGGAGGGAGGGAGGAAGAAAAAAAAAGCTGAGGTGTTTGTCTTGCTGTCTTGGCAGGGAAAGGTGGGCCGGAGTGCGAGGAAGAAAGCCATGGACGCTGCTGCTATCGAGGACCGTGAGAAGCCTTATGCCTGTGACAGTAAGTGCTCTGACTGGCGTGCCCTGCCTCTCTTCATCTGCCTCTAATTCAGTGTCTGTCTTCCTCTGCTTAAAACAGGTTATTTCCCTATTACAATTCAGAATAAATGCTCTATTCATTCGTTCATTCTATTTCTCTCTCCCCTTACTTTCTCTCCCCTTTCTCTCTCTCCCCCTTTCTCTCTCTCTCCCCCCCTTTCTCTCTCTCCCCCTTTCTCTCTCTCCCCCTTTCTCTCTCTCCCCCTTTCTCTCTCTCCCCCTTTCTCTCTCTCCCCCTTTCTCTCTCTCTCCCCCTTTCTCTCTCTCCCCCTTTCTCTCTCTCCCCCTTTCTCTCTCTCCCCCTTTCTCTCTCTCCCCCTTTCTCTCTCTCCCCCTTTCTCTCTCTCCCCTTTCTCTCTCTCCCCCTTTCTCCCTTTCTCTCTCTCCCCCTTCTCTCTCTCCCCCTCTCTCTCTCTTCCCCTCTCTCTCTCTTCCCCCCTCTCTCTCTCCCCCCTCTCTCTCTCCCCCCTTTCTCTCTCTCCCCCCTTTCTCTCTCTCCCCCCTTTCTCTCTCTCCCCCTTTCTCTCTCTCCCCCTTTCTCTCTCTCCCCCTTTCTCTCTCCCCCCTTTCTCTCTCCCCCCTTTCTCTCTCTCCCCTTCTCTCTCCCCCTTCTCTCTCTCCCCTTTCTCTCTCTCTCTCTCTCCCTCCCCTTTCTCTATACCCCCTACCCTCACTGTCTCTTCTCCCTCTTCCCAAGAGAAGGCAGGTTAATGGCATGTGTGTTTTCCCCAATCCTTGTGGTTGGGTTTAACAGCATCCGCATGGTTTTGTTGCCCCCACAACCAGGCCAGCAAAATTGTACCAGCTGCTCTTTAACACACAGTGAACAGACCCTTCGACCCATCTCCATGCTGTCCAAGTTGGCATTCTGAGCATGTCCCATTTGCAGCCTTTGGTCCATGTCCTTCGAAGTACTTTCTGTCCTTGTCCATCAGAGAAGTCTTTTGAATGATGTCATTAGACCATTCAGCCCATCAAGTCTGCCCCTCCATGTCATCCTATCTGATTTACAGGTATGCTCCGCTTAAAGTCTGTTCGGGCAACGTCCGACCACATATACATCCGTGGTCTCATAATGATTCCGACACCACAAGCAAGTCCCCAGCACTTAAGAAAAACTGATCGCTAGCTACTATATACCCAAACTGATCCCACTGGCCTGCTCTCTCCCCACGGCCCCATGTCAGTCCCTACACCGTTCCCATTGCCCTGCTCTCTCCCCGCATCCCTGTATCAGTCCCCACACTGATCGCACTGCCCCCATACTCTCCCCACAGCCCTCGTGTTGGTCCCCACACTGATCCCACTGCCCCGCTCTCTCCCCATGGCCCCTTGTCAGTCCCCACACTCATCTGACTGCCCTGCAATCTCCCCACGGCCCTGTATCAGTCCCCACACTGATCTCACTGCCCCACTCTCTCCCCACAGCCCCGTATCAGTCCCCACACTGATCCCACTGCCCCGCTCTCTCTCCACAGCCCCGTGTCGGTCCCCACATTGATCCCACTGCCCCACTCTCTCCCCACAGCCCCGTATCAGTCCACACACTGATCCCACTGCCCCGCTCTCTCTCTCCACAGCCCTGTGTCGGTCCCCACATTGATCCTACTCCCCCACTCTCCTCACAGCCCCGTATCAGTCCCCACATTGATCCCACTGCCCCACTCTCTCCTCACAGCCCCGTATCAGTCCCCACATTGATCGCACTGCCCCACTCTCTCCTCACAGCCCCGTATCAGTCCCCACATTGATCGCACTGCCCCGCTCTCTCCCCACAGCCCTGTGTCGGTCCCCACACTGATCCCACTGATCTCTCCCGACATACCTGTATCAGTCCCCACAGTGATCGCACTGCCCTGCTCTCTCTCCCCACGGCCCCATGTCAGTTCCCACAGTGATTTCATTGCCCCACTCTCTCTACACAGCCCTGTGTCGGTCCCCACACTGACTCCTACTTACAAATAAAATGTTTACAGATACACTATAGTATCCCATATAGCTTTGCAAAGGATATAATTTGATGTTCACACAATGTCCACATCACATAAAGCCCAATTTCATAGAACGTATCGTGGACGTTATGCAGCGCATACCTGTACTATTCTTTTTAACCCTGCTCTCTTGCTGTCTCGGGGTGGGGGGAGAGAGAGTTCTAAACGATCCATTTTACAGAATCTTTGTTCGTGGCTTACAAGAACTTGGCTGCACCCGATCTCCATGTTATTTGAATTTAGATATACAGTGCGGATACAGGCCTTTCCGGCCTACGAGCCAATGCAGCCCGATTTACCTACAACCCCCGGTGTGTTTTTGATTGGTAATAAGAAGCTGACGCAGGTACGGGGGGTGGGGGGAGAGGAAGGTACCAATTCCTTACGGGCAGTGTTGGATTTAAACCCTGGTTGCTGACTCGGCAATAATGTTGCACTAACTGTGCTGCCCAGTTGAAATGTGTAGGGTTTAGAGCTGTTCTCCCTTATCCCCATCAAATTTCGGGCTAATGAGTTATTGTTACAGCGAATTAGCTAGCATGATCTCTGCATGTCCTACTATTCCAGCCCCCCCCCCCCCTATTTCCTCCCCGTCTCTGCTTTTCTTTCCAAGCGCTAATTTATGTTGACCCCCACTTACTTCTTTAGAAAACAGAAAATAATTTGCCCGTGTTCTTTAAGGTCTTTTCACTCTCTTTATCTTCTGTTGCAGATAGATGCAAACAAAAGCATAACTCCAAACCTTCTGACCGAGGTATTCTGGAGCTTCTCCCCGTTCTGTCTCGGCCTGTGTTTCTTGCTTCTGTCTGTGACCCTCTTTGTTCCTGTCTCGTCTGACGTGCGGCTCCGCGGCGGGGAAGTGGGGCTGAGCCTCGTGAGGGGTCCCGGTGCAGTGGCGCTGCTGCCTTGGCCCACTGGGGGGGTGGGGGAGGGTGGGGAACATCACCACGGGAGCACAGCGGTCAGCGGCCCTGAACTTCCAGGAAGGTTGGGTGTCCAGGAAGGGGGAAAACGCTGAGAATTCCTGGACACGCAGGGGGAATGGCAACGCAGGGCAAAAGATCAATCTGCCGGAGGAACTGAGAGGCTGCCGCAGAGTCTGTGGGAGAAAAATAATGGTGGTAAAAATACAGAAATGCTGGAGGAACTCAGCAGGTCTTGCAGCGTCAATAGGAGGCAAAGGTACCTCTGTATAGGACGACCCGAGTTTCCACCTAGAAGGTTGGTTTTGAGCAACACAGGTAGTCCTGGGTTGTGAACGAGATCCATACGGTTCTTATTTAGGAACATAGGAAGTAGGAACAGGAGTAGGCCAAAAATGGCCCATCGAGCCTGCTCCGCCACTCAATACGATCATAGCTGATCTAATTTATGACCTAACTCCACCTACCTGCCTTCTCCCCATATTCCCTAATTCCTCTATCATGTAAAAATTTATCTAACCGAATTTTAAATATGCTTAATGAGGCAGCCTCAACCACTTCCCTGGTTAGAGAATTCCAAACATTCACTACTCTTTGGGAAAAACTATTTTTCCTCATTTCTGTCCTAAATCTGCTCCCCTGAATCTTGAGACTGTGTCCTCTCATTTTAGTTTCCCCGGTGTGCTCAAAAAGCCTTCCTACATCTATCCTATCCATACCCTTCATAATCCTATATGTTTCTATAAGATCTCCTCTCATTCTTCTGAACTCGAGCGAATACAATCCTAGACGATTTAATCATTCATCATAAGTCAACCCCTTCATCCCAGGGATCAACCTAGTAAACCTCCTCTGGACCGCCTCCAAAGCCAGTATATCCTTCCTCAAATATGGAGACCAGAACTGGACACAGTTCTCCAGGTGCGGTCTCACCAGTACCTTATACAATTGCAACATTACCTCCCTACTCCTGAATTCAATTCCTCTAGCGATGAAGGCCAACATTCCATTTGCCTTCTTAATAACCTGCTGCACCTGCAACCTAACTTTTTGCGATTCATGCACAAGCACTCCCAAGTCCCTCTGCACAACAGCATGCTGTAGTTTTTCACCCTTTAAGTAATATTCAGCTCTTTTATTTTTCTTGCCAAAGTGGATAACCTCACACTTACTAACTTTGTACTCCATCTGCCAGACCTTTGCCCACTCATCCAGCTTAACTATATCCCTCTGCAGACTCTCCACATCCTCATTACAATTTGCTCTTCCACTCAATTTGGTGTCATCCGTAAACTTGGCTACACCACATTTTTGTCCCCTCCTCCAAGTATCATTTAGTCAAATTTCTCGAATTAGGCATCAAGATTCAGAGCTTTTCGGATCGGATTTGCACTTTGGAGGCATGGTTACAAGGGTAAATAACTACGATCCGATTTAAAAAGGCAGGTGACGTTCTCCTTCCTCGAGCTTGCAAACTGCTGAAGCCTTGCATACTCAGTTCATAAGTACAAGTTGTCCGTAAGTCAGTTGTTTAAAACCCGAGGACTGCCTGTACACTTTGTATAAGACGAGCCCTCCCCCCGACCAACGTTGCTGTTAAAAGCCAAACTGCAAAATTTTTAATCATAAATGATCTTTGAAAGGTTTAAATTTCATCTGGATATTTTAAAATAAGCCACTGTCGGCTCCTGTAGCAGTCCGTTTGAAGCCTGTACGGAGCCGATGGCAGTGGGGCTGGGCAGATGGACCCCCTCGGGGGAGCGCTGAGACTTCGCAATTAACTCACGGGGCCTTTGGGAGATTGTATCAGAGCAATGTTGCAAGGTAGGAATTTTAGACCCTTTGTGTAGGACGACCTCGATTTTTAAGGTGAAATTTTAAAGTTCCGGGGTCGTCCTACACAACAACATATAAGGTGTAAGATCTCCTGTATCCAGCACCTCTGGGGATCACTAATTTTTTGGTTGCCTGAGGTGCCCTCGAGCAATGCCTGACTAATACAGCTGCATTAAGAATAAACGGTTTAAAAGACAGTGTAAAATGTAAAATAATTTGACAATAATTTGAAAGGCAGACCTTAATTATGTAAAGTTCACTTTAATCGGGTAATTTCCATAACTTACAAAATTTAAAGTCAAACCCTTGGTTGCTGGCGCTGTAACAGCATTGCGCTACCCACTACGCAAACCATGCCGCTGTCATAAATAACCCTCCCGCCCTCCCCTCCCCCTATGTTTACAGTACTTTATGCACATAAAAGTAAAGACTTACCAGGCAGGATAAGGAGAGTCACCCGAGTTGCATCACCTGGCCTGGGTGCCGTCATTTTCTTTAAGCACAACTTTATTAGAACAACTGCTGCGAGCAGGATGTGGCCGGGACACTCCGCAGGCTGACCGTTAGCTCCCCTCTTTACCAAGGGGTGGTGCGTTGCTCTGGCGTACATTTACAATTTTAAACTTTTATTTATTTTAATTCTTTAAAACATTTATCTCCTCAGTTTTTTGGGGTTTATTTTGCCAGTTGCCGGTTCTGGATACTGGGGGTTTTACTGAATACCCAATGTTTCAGGCCTGAGTCCTCCTTCAGGGTGTAAGAAGGGCTTGATTATGGACTCAGGCCTGAAACGTCGGTAATAAATCTTTGCCTTCTGTGGACACTGCGAGACCAGCCAAGCTCCTCCAGCATGTTTTTACTGCAGTCACAGCATCTGCAGACTTCCGTGCTTCACGGAGGGGAGGCGGGGGGGAGTGGGGGGGAGGGGCGGGGAGAAAAGGGAATGGTTTAAGCTCACTCCTCATCTCGACCAAGGAGTTTCGGCAAGAATCAACCACCATTCTCCCCGGGGAGGGGGGAGGCGCAGCTCAACCAGCTGAGTTCTTCCAGCAGGTCGTGTTCAGCCAAGTTCCTGCCTCACTGACGCCACCCAGTTGACCAGGACTGGTCTCTGCAGACAAGTAGCCCTTTGACGCGCACAAGGACTGGCCTGTCACATTGGTGGAGCAGAGTCAGCCACGTTCCACAGTAGGAAAGCTGCCGCTTAATCTCCCGAGCCCGGCGGCGAACTGCATGTTAGCAGCAGCATGTACAGTGCACCCACCAGTGCTTATCCACTGAGGAATGACATTGTGGTCTTGTTTTGACTCTGCTCTCAATATGTACAGTTTTTTTTAAAAAATTTGCCTGAACCTGTGCGTGGGTGGAATTGCATGCGTTTCATGGGGATGGACAACTCGGGAAATTGCTGTGTTGGCTTGGCCATGGGGATGTGCTGGGGGGAAAGGCAGAATTGCGCATGGTTTAACCTGCAATTCTTCACCAATTGCTAATTAAAACAAACGTGCTGACACTAGCAACAGCGCCAGACTACTAGCCTCAACAAAGGCTTGAATTTATCATACAGTTTAAAAAAAAAACCCTGCTATTCGGCACCTATCGGGATTGGTGGATGCCAGATAAGTGTATTTTCCGGTTGCTTGTGACTTATGATGCCTAACTAATACACCTGCATTCAGTATAAATAGTTTAAAAAAATAAATAAATACTGACCTTACACTGAACAAACTTCACTTGCGTGAATATATAAACCTTATTTTATTTTCAGTCACGTTCTTTTAACCGTCACTGCTTCTGCAGGTTCCTCCCCCTCCATGGAGCTGCCTGAAAGACCAACAATAGATAATTAACCCGCACCCCCCACTGCGACCGAGCAGGGATAAGGAGATACTTTAAGAGAGTTGCCCCAACGGCGAGCAGCATCGACCCGCTCTTCATCCTGGGTGACGCCGTCACTGTTTCACATGACTTTATCCAAACAGCTGCTACGAGCAGAGCCTGATCAAGGCCCCCGCTGGCTGGATATTTGCTCCCATCTTCACCACAGGTTTATGCGATAGCTCAGAGAACATTTGTTTTCACCATTTTAACCGTGTATTTTTTATCTATTATTCTCACCTGTAATTATTTTAAATTTAAAATGTATTTTCCTCAAATTTTTTTTATTTTTGCCGGTTGCTTGAATTCTGGATACCAGGGGTTTTGCTGTACATACTAAAAAAGGTGTGTAGTGAATGTTAGATCCTCAGATGGTAAGTGTGAGCAGTTCACTGCCCGTGGGATGAAGCTGTTCCCCAGCCTGGTGGTGCTGGCTCTGATCATCCTGCATCTCTTCCCCGACGGGAGCAATTGGAAGATGGGGTGGGAGGGGTCCTCCTTGATTTTGTACAATCTGGCTAGATCACAAAGATGAGGGGGGGGGGAGAAGATCCCAGTGATCCTCTCTGCCACCCTTATGGTCCTGTGGATTGACCTCTGATCCATTTCTCTGCACCCCACTGTGATGCAGCTGGCTGCTCTCGATAGAGCTCCTGTGATGGTGGTCGGTGGCCTCACTTGACTCAGGGGGCCCAACTCAGTCTTCTCAGGGGGCAGTCGCTGTTGCGCCTTCCTGACAAGTGAGGAGATTAGTATCCATGGTAGGTCACTTGTTGAGTGAAATGCAAGGACTACCCAGTTACTGATGTGTACTGGAGGGTGGACGTCCCTGGTCCTCTTGAAGTCCATGATCGTCTCCTTCGTCTTGTCCACGTTGAGACTCAGGTTGTCATTCTCACTCCATTAGCGCTGATGAATGTCAGCCCTCAGCCTCTGATGTTCTAGGGCAAAAGGTCCCAGCCTATCCTGTCAAGCAGTCCCAGAAATAAATAAATAAATTTCAGCCCATGAATACGAGAGTCTCTGATGGCCAGTGCGAGCAGTTCCTTTGGTCGTTCAGCATTCTCGCTGCCTGCGGGAAGAAGCTGTTCCTTGGCCTGGTGGTGCTGGCTCTGATCCTCCTGGATCTCTTCCCCGACGGGAGCAGCTGAAAGATGCCCTGTGCGGGGTGGAAGGGGTCCTCCATGACAACACTCCCTGTAGATAACGTCGTTTGTGGAGGGGGTGGGGGAGGCAAGAGAGACCAACAGTAAATACAGCCCTAGATTTATTTTGACAAACCCCCACCCCCCTCGCTCAAGCAGGCAGTGCACAGGTGAAATCGTAACCTCTGCTTTGTCGCAACGTGTGGCCCAGGAGCTTGGCAGACCTGCTCTCGACGCCAATTCCTTGTGCACAAAAACCTCTCGACGTGGGTACGCAGTCAGTTTCTTGACTTCTCCTGTGTGTCTCCCTCCTAACCTCCATCCTACCCCTCCCCATCCCTTTATTCCCCTCCCCCCCCACCCCCCCCACTCTGTAACAGTCTGCGGAAAACGTTACAAGAACCGTCCAGGACTCAGCTATCACTATGCCCACTCCCACCTGGCCGACGAGGAAGGGGACGACGACAAGGACCTAGAGCCACAGATACCCATGTCGCAGCGGAGAGAGGAATGTAAGTGCACGTGGCTGCGGCCCTTTCTGGTGTGGGCTCTGCGGGAGTTGGTTCCATCCGCTTGACCGCCGGTGGTAGTTGCAGGCAAGCCTTTAAAATGGATGTGGGGAAGGCTCGAGGACAGATGTGTAATATTATTGAGGGGAAACAAGGAAGATTGCAGGAGGGCAAGGGGAAAATTGACAGATTTTAAATTTAGACATACAGCACTGTAACAGGCCAATTTGGGTCCATGTCACCCAATTTACATACCATTAACCTACACCCGGTACGTTTTTGAAGGGTGGGGGGTAACCAGAGCTGCCCCCCCACCTCCCCCATGCAGGCGCAGGTTGAACGTGCAAACTCCTAACAGGCAGCACAAGTTTTGAACCCTGTTTGGACCCGATTGCTGGCGCTGCAAAGGTGTTGCGCTAACCGTTATGCCAGCCGGGGCAGAAAATGTGGGCAGCACAGTTAACGCCATGCCAGCGACACGGGTTCGAATCGGCACTGTCTGTATGAGGGGTTGTAGTTTAATTGGACGGCGTGGGTCGGAAGGACCTGTTACCGTGCTGTATGTCTAAATTTTTAAAATAAATCTGTAAAATTTAATTTTAATTTTTGCCGTCCAATTGACCCACAAGCCCGTACATTTTTGGAAGGAAACTGGAGCACGGGGAGAGCATGCAAACTCCTTGCAGACAGTGGCAGATTTGAACCCGGGTCGCTGACGCTGCAACAGTGTTGAGCTGACCACTACATGAACCCGCGCCACGATTACTTGTTTAAATGTATCTAAGAGCAAGCCTAGGGTTTGCTCTAAGCATCTCGATTTGTATGCGTGCAGCATTTACACCAGAGCCACAGAAGCTCGGGTCTTGGAGGCAGGCAGCATTCGTGGGGAGAAATGGTGTTGTTCGGGTTCGTGTGGGTCCCACAGATTAAGAACCAGACCGAAGTGCAGGTACAAAACACATGTTTATTTCAGGGACGGAATTGGGACAACAGGGCCGATATGTCAAGTAAAATTCTACACACACACAATACGCAGGGGGTAGATATACATGTTCGGATGACGAGGGGGGAACCGACAGAAACTGGTGAAGTTACAAGAGCATAAACATTCCACAATCAGATCAAGGTGATGTTACGTGCCCCCACCCCTCGACCGGTACGAACATGGCTCTAGCTACCTTGCCTCGAGACTCACCCCAACCCAGTGTGAAAAGTGCTACTTACATGTCACAAGGAGTTCAAAGAGGCAGAACAAAGGGGCACACGGTCCTTGATAGTTCATGGGGCAAAGCTGGGGCGCCAATCGTAAGGGTCAGGCTGGGCCCCAATGGTTGTTGTGGCCAATGGCTCAAAGCAAAGAACAGGGGTCAGCCAAGGTGATTCACCTAGGCCAATAGGGTGAAGGTCATGGGTGTCTGGCCGGGCTGCCCGGACTGCAACACCTGGTGGTTTAGGTAGGCCAATCGCAAGGGTCACCTTGAAAGCTCGGGGTGAGTCTATGACCTTGACCGGCAGGTCGTGCGTCTTCTGGACAGGAGCTCAGCACCGCCACCTGGTGGTGGACACTGCCTCTCCATTACAAATGGTCAGCCCAGCGGATTGAGTCAGGACCGTTTATCAAGACTAAAGTGGAAGGGAGAAAGAAGCTGGGGGGGTGGGGGGGGTATTGGACAGGGAAGATGCAGAAAGATGGTGGGAGAGTCCTGGACAGTAGTTCTCAACCTTCCCCCCCGCCCCCCACTTGCGTACCCCTTAAATAATCCTCTACAAACCACAGAGCACCTATGGCATCCTATGCCGTAGGTGCTCCAAGATTGGTAAGGGATTACTTCAGGTGGTACAAGAGTGGAAGGAAAAAGGTGGAGAACCACTGGTTCAGGACAAGAAGGCACAACTTCAGGATTGAAGGGCGTCTGCTTAGAACAGAGTCGCGGAGACATTTCTTCAGCCAGAGGAACTTGCTGCCACAGGTGGTTTTGGAGGCCGGATCATTGGATGTGTTTGAGGTAGAGATTAGCCAGGTTATGGGGAGAAGGGGCCAAGTGGAAGAATGGATCAGCAAATGCTTGAATGGCGGGGCAGACTTGATGGGCTGAATGGCCTGTTTCTGCTTCAGTGTAGTGAAGTGTGATGCAGATACTCGGAGCGATACTCTAACACAGGCAGAGCATCGTGTAGAGGTACTCTGGGTAAGAGGAATCAACTGGTGGGTTGGGGTCCAAATGGAGGGAGACTGGGAGTGAGTGAAGTTCAGAGGGATCTTGGTGTTCTAGTGTATGGGACAGAGAAACATCATGGGAATGGGGGGGGAGGGGGGTCCAGAAGGCAAACAGCACTCTATTGCAAAGGGGTTGGAGTGTAAGAATGGGGAGGTTTTGTACTAGTTGTACAGAGTGTTGGGGCTTCGCCAGGAGTACTGTGCCCAGCCTAGCTCCCCTTACCTATGGGATAGGGTTGCGTTGGAGATCGTCCAAAGAAGATTCACTGGCCCCATTCCTGGGACAGGAGGGTTGTCTCATTCCACACAGGCTGGACAGTTTTGGGAAGGGAGAGAGGGTTGACCCATCACAAGAGGCTGGACACTTGGGGAAGAGGAGAGGGTTGTCCCATCCCGTGAGGCTGGACACTTTGGGGAGGGGAGAGGATTGTCCCATCACGAGAAGCTGGACACTTTGGGGAGGAGGAGAGGATTGGCCTGTCCCAAGAGGCCGGACTGTTTAAATTTAAATTGCATACAGCGCGGTAACAGGCCATTTCACCCATGAGTCCGTGCCACCCCATAAACCAACACCCCTGGTGTGTTTCAAATGGTAGGAGGAAACGCACGCAGACACACGAAGGATGTAAAACTCCTTACAGACAGTGCAGATTCAAACCCCTGTCCCGATCTGTAAAGGCGTTGCCCTATAACCATTACGCCAACCGTGCCGTAGAAAAATAAGCAGTGACCTTATTCAAACAGATATTGCTGGTTTGTTGGGGAGGGGGGGGAGAGCACACAGATGACGTGTCACGAATGAGGGGATGTAGTTACATCACAAGCAACTGGTTGCTCACCTGGGTGGGGTGTAGAAATGTCCCCTCTCGGAAGGAGGTGACCCTCAGGAGCTCCCTGCCCCAGGGGGCCGGGTCATTAGTTAACAGGGATTGGAAAAGCAGTAGATGGTGATTGGGAACTGGTGCAGAGCAGGTGAAGCCAGCGCAGATTGGTCATGGTGATTGGTGGGGCAGGATTAAGGGGCAGAGTGGCCTCTAGTGCTTTTAACAGCCACAGGTGATGGTTGCTCTGCATTTCCTCCCAGCTCTCTGCCGACAAACCAGTGCCCTCCGCCTTCCTGCCGCCCTTGTTGAGAGGGTCGGTGAGAGGGAGCCCAGGTTTCAGGTGAAGGGAAATTTCTCCAGGCCCCTTTCACAATTGTCTCCCGGTGGCGCAGGGTGGTCCCCTAGTTATAAACCCACACAGCAGGATCCCGCAGTCCTGACCTTCTACCCCAGGCTGGCTGGTTCCGGTGGGTGGGAGCCCCCAAGCGTCTGGAAGGCGGCTGCATTTGTTGCCGTGTTTGAGCGGCCCGCAGTCGCTGGCGGGCGTGAAGGAGCGGTTGGAATCCCACCCCCACCCCTCCACTCCAGAGGGGTTGTGCTAGCTGGGTGTGCGAGGCTGGGGCAGGGGAATGATTGCGGGGGGCTGTGGGTCAGAGGGGATGTCGGCCCTGGAGGTTGGGGGTGGGGGGGCTGACCTTTGCTCACTTCTCCACTTCTCTTCGTTACAGCAGGTCGACCTCCTGGCGACTTGAGAAAATTGAAAGCAGGTCTGGAGCCAACCTCTCTTACTGCCTTGCTGTGTGTCGGGGATGTGGGGATGGGGGTGGGAGGAGAGGAGGGAGCGGTCCGGTCACACTGGCGCGGAGAACCGCGGGGACCCTCGCCTGCAGGGAATGGAGTCCAGCCCTGAGTGGAAGGGGAGGGAGGGCAGAACTGCTCCTTTATCAAGGGTGCATGTCTCCCATCATCGGGGAGGGACATCCAGCCTCTTGTTCCCCGCCCTGCACTCCTCAGCCCCCTACCCTCACTCCCAGAGCAACTGGATCCCTGCGGATGTCACAGGCTCTCCCCGCCCCCTTCCACATCCCTGATCCCCTTTCCCCTTCTACCCCTTCCACCTCTCTTGCCCCCTCCCAACCTCTCTTTATCTCTCTCTTTTCTCTCTCTCTATCCCTCTCTCTTTCTGTCCTTGCAAACTCTCTGGCACCCATGCACTTCACCAACTAAGATCCTCACAACACTAGGCCCTCCCCACTCCCTAAAAACTTTCCCACTCCCTAAAAACTTTCCCACTTCCAACCTAACCCCACGAGAACACAGGGGTGAAACCAATCTTTTGACCATGGCACTGGCAGCAAGAAGTAGTGGGAGCTGCATTTTTTATTTGCTTGTTCCTTGTCGAGGGTGAATTAGCCCTCCCTCCTGGCCTGCCGGGCCATCTCAGGGGGAGTTTTGGAGTCACCTCGCGAGCTCTGCCCAGATCAGGCTGGCTAAGGGTGGCGGGTGCTGGACGAGAGCGAGCCTTGGAGGTTGGGGCAGGGCACGGTGTGCGGAAAGACTGTGAGAAGGCAGCAGGAGGCAGGTGCGAACAGGAGGGTGGGGAGGGACTGGGGGATGCAGAGGGGGCTGAGGAGAGCGAAGGGCTGAGGACCGAGGGGTTGCCCGAGAGACGAAGGGTTGAACCAACAAGGAAGCTGGCCAAAGATGGAGGGAGGGAGTGCTGAGCCATGATGCTGGGCGGTTCACGATGATTCCGGGAACGAGAGGGAGCGTTTGACAGCTCTTGGCCTGGACTCGTTGGCATTTAGGAGAATGCGGGGGATCTCATTGAAAGGCATGGCAGAGAAGATGTTGAAAAGTTGTTTCCCGTGGCAGGAGAGTCTAGGACGAGGGCACAACTTCAGGATTGAAGGGCGTCCGCTGAGAACAGAGACGTGGAGGAATTTCTTCAACCGGAGGGCGGTGAATTTGTGGAATTTTATTGCCACAGGCGGTGGTAGAGGAAGGGTCATTGGGTGTAATAAGGTAGGGATTGATAAGGCAGGGATTGATAGGTTCTCGATTAGCCAGGGCATCGAAGATTATTCATTAAGCCCGGGCGGTGGGGTGGTGCAGACTTGATGGGCTGAATAGCCTACATCTGCTCCTCTGTTGAATGGGATTGGCACTGATGGGGGATGTACGTCCGGCACTCCTCTCTCCAGCCCCAGGGTAATCACTCATCCTTCATGCCAAGTGCGGCGGAGATGGCGACCGGCTGAATCGACCTCAGCTGGACCTCATATCCCCTGCTTCCAATTTGCAGCCAAGAAAGGTCCGGATGGACTGGCCCTCCCCAACAACTACTGCGACTTCTGCCTGGGTGACTCGAGGTTGAACAAGAAGACGGGGCAGTCGGAAGAGCTGGTGTCGTGCTCGGACTGTGGCCGCTCAGGTACTCTTCTTCCTGGCTCGGAAGCCCTCCGGCTCCTCCCCAGCCCCCACCACCCCTGCTTCACACTGGGCTTTATTCTCCATTCCCCATCCCCCCTCCCCCCCCCCCCACACTCCCACCTCCCCCCCATCCCCCAAATTTCTGTGCCTTTCAGAACAAATGTCAGGACCATAGCCTTATTACAAATGCAGTAAAGCCCCTGGTATCCAGCACCTGTGGGGATTGGTAGATGCCGGATAAGTGCATTTTCCGGTTGCTTGAGTTTGTGTGGTTGCGTGATTGACAAACTAAATTTACATATTTTTCACCTATTTATTTTTATTTGCTGGTTGCTTGGGGCCTTCTGTTGTTTGATCCCGGATACCAGGGGTTTTACTGTACAAACATTAAAAAAATATTGAGTAAATACAAACGTCTCAGAGGGTCAGTGTGAGTGGCTCCTTTGGTCGTTCAGTGTTCTCCCTGCCAGTGGGAAGAAGCTGATGGTGCTGGCTCTGATCCTCCTGGATCTCTTCCCCCTACGGGAGCAGCTGAAAGATGTGTGCAGGGAGGAAGGGGTCCTCCATGATTTTGCGCTTCTGGGGTGAGGTCATAGCAATTACGATGCTGCATATCCATAGCGTGTCAGGCTGTGAAGAGCAAGACCATGCGGGGAAGTAAGTATAGTAAAATCCCTAGTATCCAGCCTCTCTGGGGATTGGTCGATGCCAGATAAGTTTATTTTCTGGTTTCTTGAGACCTACTTTTACAGTTCTTAATATACTTGGATTCAGAATAAACAGTATAAAAGATAAAAAATACTGTCCTTACATGAACAAGCTTCACTTGTATGAATACATAAACCGTAAAACATTTTACTTTATTTTCAGTCACATTCTTTGAAAACATTTAACTGTCGCTGCATCTGCAGGTTCCTTCCCCTCCACGGAGCTGCTCAAAAAACGAACAATAACATTATAGATAATTAACCCCTTCCTCCCCGGAGTGACTCTTACTGAGCAGGGATAAGGAGACTCTTTAAGAGCGTCACCCCAACTGTGAGCAGAATCAACCTGCTCTTCATCCTGGGCGACGCCATTTTATTCAAACACAACTTCTTCCCCCTCCGCCACCAGATTCCTGATTGAACGATGAACCACAGATACTGCCTCACTTTGACTTTTTCTTGCACTATTTTTTTAAATCTATTTTGTAAGGTGGTTTATAGAAACGTTTGCCCTGTGATGCTGCCACAAAACAACGAATTCCGTGACACGCTCAGGGCAATAAATTCGGCCACAACTAAGGCTCTCACTGGCTGAATATTTGCTCCCATCTTCACCAAAAGTTTATATTACTTCAGAGAACATTTACAATTTTAAACTTGTCATTTTTTTTAACCTCTTGATTTAATATTTTATTTAAATATTTATTTTCCTCTTGTTTTTTAATCTTGAATTCTGGAGGGTTTCCTTTACCACCTCATTAAATTTAACTGTAGACATACAGCACGGTTACGGGCCCTTCCGTCCCAAGGGCCCGGGCTGCCCAATTACACCTTTAACCTACAACCCCCCCCCCCCCAGTATGTTTTGAAGGGTGGGAGGAAACCAGAGCGCTCCCCCCCCCCCCCCCCACCATGAACAAGGTGCATTGCCACCAAGCAAGAGGTCCTGCTGTAAGTGATTCCACCAGTCGGTCAGAGTCTTCTGTCTGTGCACAGTTCTCTGTCATTAATCTCAGCCAGTGGACAAGGTGGTTCCTGCCCTTCTCTGTAAAAACACAGTGCTGGAGAAACTCTGGAAAACACTGCAGAAATCCTCCAGCTTTGTGTCTTTATTTAAATCGCGGAGCCTGCAGACCTTCCCGTTTTACTTCTGTCTACTGCGAAATTTCTTTGAGGGATGCTTACCCGGAAGAAGGGGTGGCGCGGTTGGCATTGCGGTTTGCACGATGCTGTTTTAGCGCCGGCGACTGGTGTTCAAATCAGACGAGTTTGTTCAATTTCCCCCGTGTCTGCATAGGTTTCCTCTGGGAACTCCAGTTTCCTCCTCCGTTCAAAACGTATCAGGGTTTGGGGTCAATATTGAGTTATTGGGCGGCCCGGGATTACGGGCTGGAGGGCCCGTTATCGTGCTGGAGGGCTAGATTCAAATTTCTGCCACTGATTTGCTATTCAGCCACACCAACCATCCTTAAACCTTGGAGCATGGAGACTTGGACTGTGTACAGTGACTTCCGGAGTGTGATTGGGAGACCAGGACTGTGTACAGTGACTCCCAGTGTGGGATAGGGAGACCAGAACCGTGTACGGTGTTTCCTAGTGTGGGATGAGAGACCGGGACTATGTATGGTGATTCCTGGTGTGGGATAGGGAGAACAGGACTGTGTACGGTGATTCCTGGTGAGTGCCGGTGTGGGATAGCGAGACCAGGGCTCTGTATGTTGACACCTACCCTTCCAGTCCTTGTAAAAACCCAGTCGATGACTCTCTTCTGCTGAACGACATCATTCCTACAGCAGGGCGACCAAATTGGTTCTCCCTGGTAGGCAGGTAGGGGACAGAACCGAGGAGACCCTGTGCTGGTCCAGGGATGCTGCGGTATGTCAATGTTGGTGAACGGTAAAGCAGTGGCTTCTCCCTGCAGGACACCCGTCGTGCCTCCAGTTCACACCGGTGATGATGGCTGCGGTGAAAACCTACCGGTGGCAGTGCATCGAGTGCAAGTGCTGCAACTTGTGTGGCACTCTGAGAATGATGTAAGTCTGGGAATGGGACAGGACCAGGACTTGGGGGGGGGGGGGGGGGGCAATGGAACAACACGCCAGGGATGGGCGACTTGTCCCGGAACTCTATCCTGTCTTCAGAACAGAGGCACAACCTTCCACAAAATGAATCAAACCCTATGGCATCGCGCAGTGGGAGGGGTGTGGAGTGATGGGGGATGGACCGCTGTGGGGAGGGGCAGAGCAACGAGGAGGGATTGATGTGGGAGTGACCGGTGGAGTATGATTCCTACTCACGAACCTTCTGAATTTTCTAGGATCAGCTTCTGTTCTGTGATGACTGTGACCGTGGGATACCACATGTACTGCCTCACCCCACCCATGTCTGAACCCCCTGAAGGTGAGGCCCCCCTTCTCCTTCCTACCCCCTCCCCTCCCTAACCCCTCCCCCGTCTACTCTTCCCTCACCTCCCCCCCACCCTCCTCCCCCCCTTTTCCCCTCCCCTCTCGCCCCTCTCCTCCCTTGGGGTGATGCTTGGAGATGGAGATGGTCCTAGCTTAGCTGGGAGGGAGGAACAGGGTGTGTGGTAGGGTGGGGAGCACCTGGTCCCTGCACAGTTATGGCTGGTCCTTGTGTGTCCTCCACTTGCCTTCTCTCTGGACATTGCCCCACCTGCTGTGGCTGAAGCAGTTCCTGATTTCCCATTTTGCCTGCCCCTGCCCCCTACCACGGACTCTGACCTCCCTTCCCCTGCTGTCCCCTCTTCTGGATCCCCTCGGCTCCTGACCTACCCTGTTCTCCTTGCCCCTTGCTCACTCCCTCACCTTCCCTCTCCCTCTCTGGATCTACTCACCCGCCCTCTCTATTTCCTCTCGCTCTCCCTGCAGCCTCCTTTCTCTTTCTCTCTCTCTCTCCCTCCCTCCCTCCCTCCCATCTGCCCTCTGTTCCTCTCGCTCTACCACCGTTCTCTCTGCCCTCTTTCCCCACCCCTGTCCTTCTCACTCTCGACTTCCCCCCTGGGCTGTATCGTGAAGCTGTTTGTTTCCAGTGCAGGGGCTGATTGTACCTGACGATGTCCCACAGCTAGACCATGCATCACTGCAGGGTCGAGAGGGAGACGCCCGGCCGTTGACTGTCGGGCAGAGATTGTTGACTTGGTGCCCGCCTCTGCCAGCTGGGGAGGTTGTCCGCTCTCCTGGGGCCATAGCTGTTTCTCCTCTAGTCCACACCGGAGGGATGCACAGGGCCGTCTCCCCCATGGAGAGAAGGTTCCAGCGCCCAACTAACTTCCTCACCCTCTGCCCTTCGCAGGAAGCTGGAGCTGCCGCCTCTGCCTGGACACACTGAAAGAAAAAGCGTCGATTTACCAAAATCCGAATCCTCCCCCCTCCTAATTCACCCGGCTGGGACAGGAGACGTTTCCGGCAGGTTGGGGCATGCGAAACAGGAGTGTGCCACGTTCGGAAGAACTCCCAGCGAATCCCACCAGCAGCGCTCGAACTCGGTGCTTGTCAACTAGGACGGTGCAGTTAGCATAGGTAGTGGTTAGTGCCACGCTGTAACAGCGCCAGCGACTCGGTTCAAATCCACGCTGTCCATAAGGAGTTCGTACTTTCTCCCTGTGTCTGCGTGGGGTTTCCCCGGGGGCTCCGGTTTCCTCCCACCCTTCAAAACGTTTCGATGGGAGTTGGTCAAATTGGGCGCCATGGGCCGGAAGGGCCTGTTACCCTGTATGTCTAAAACTACCCATAGAGCAGGTCTTGGCTCGTGCGCAGAGGAGAGAGGTATCACTGGACGCTCCTGCGGTATCTCTACCCTCTTAGGCCTGGGACCAAGTCTGATCCATCCCAGTACGGACTGGTGATCTCTCTCCCTGCGGCACTGGGCCAAGATCCAGGCTGGCCCCGGTTTCCTTTCGATATCCGGGAGTGAGCAATCTCCCAGATGGACATCACGCCCAGAGTGTGGCTCCCGTTCCCTGGCCTGTCTGGGCGACTGCTTCCTCCCACCCCAGCCCAGTCAACAGGAACTTGCCTGGCCACTCGCGGCGGCTGTTGCTGGCTTTCAGTTCCTCCTTTCCGCCCCCCCCCCCTCCCCCCACTTGATACTCACTGACCTCCACCGGTCACAGGCCGGTCAGTTGCTCTGCCCCCCTCAACTATACCCACTGACCCGTACCGGTTACAGGCCAGTCAGTTCCTTTGCTCCCCTCAACAGTACCCACTGTCCCCATCAGTCACAGGTCAATCCGTTCCCTCCACACCTTGTACGCTCTGACCTCCCTGTGCCCTATGCACCAGGTTGCCTCTGGAACCAGTGCTCAGAACGGTGGAACCGTAGGTGCCCACCTTCTCTGCAGAAGAAGTGGCTCCTCCACCTACCAACACCCCCCCCCCCCCCCCACAGCTCGGCCCTTACCCTCCGGTTGAGCTGGTTCCCCACCGTTCCTCCTCTGCCTCACCAGCAGACAGTTGACGCCCTTGTTCTTCTCTATCGCCTGCCTGTTTGCGCACCTATTAACCTGCGTGCCTGTATGTACACGAACCTTTGCGTTCAGCAGGGCTGAGAGGCTTCACGCGGCTGCCCCGATTAGCTCTGCACGGCCCTCGGCTCTCCCCAGGTGGAGGGTCCTTCCCTCCCCGCTGACCACCAACGTGCCTCTACAGGTCACCCTCCAACCATTCCTGAGGTTTGCCCGCTCGATGGAGACCACCGGGGGTAGGGGGAAGGAAGCTTCAGTGCACCATCCATCGGTGGGACCCTGAACCCCATCCCGGGAGGATAGAGCTGGGCCCCACTACCCGATTGTCCGGGTATTCCCTCCTCTCTCCCACACTTCTTGCTCCCGGGGTGCCCCCCACCCCATGCTGCAGAGACCAGGATCTTTTGCTGACTGGTGACTGAAATGGTTTTAACGAGTGCACAGAATATTTGCACAAGAGGTTTTAAGTGAAATTTAGAAGTGAGATTGGAGCCCTCTCGTCCTCTGGGATGGTCTATTTTTTTAATCTATAGAGATATATATCCACACTTTAGTTAGAGTAGTCGAGACTAATGAGGCAAACTTTCCGCAGAATCTTACTAACTATCAAACGGAATTGTACTGTATATTTCAAACGTTATTTCTCTTCCCCCCCCCCCCCACCTTCATGTTTACTGCAACAAAGTATTTTTCCAATGTCATAAGGCATGAGCCATGATCTTTTCCACTCCAACTTTTGATACTTTATTTTTGTTCTTTTATTGGGGGAGGGAATGGGCGGGTGGGTTTCTGCTTTCCAAACTTTGCTTCTTTTCGATGTTAATTAAAGTTTCCACAAAATGAACTGGGTCGCGCCTTGTCTCGGTAGGCTGTGGGTGCCCACCCACAATTCCAAGTTGTCTTGCTAACCTGTGGTCAGCCAGGCTTTCACTCTCTTCCCCCCCCCCCCCTCCTCTCTCCCCTCTCTCTCCAACCCCCCCCCCCCCCCCCAGGGGAGACTTTGACCTTGCCCTGACCACCCTCGGATGTTTGCTGGTGCAATTCGTGGGATCGGCCTTGTCGGTGTCCGGGTGGTGGGGCAGAGGAACAGGTTTGAGGATGAACTAGAGGACTCTGGCCATGGATCACTGGTGTTTGTTGAAATGAAAATGCAGCTTCAAGCCAAACAAATTTATTCCACATTGAACTGACACAGATGCTCATTCGTACAGAAAGCAGATTCCATTCTTGCCCAGAGACGCACCCTGGCAAGAATGCTTCTTCGTAATGCGCTGGAACTGGGGAACGGAGATGGTGGGGAATCCTCCCATCCTGTCCCTCGGCGCAGGTAACATCGTGCACAGAGGTGGTATGGAGGGAAAGTGTGAGGAGGGGAGGGCAGGGCTGGGAGAGATTCTGCAGCCCAGTTGGGTGTGAAGACCACACCACTGCCGACGAACAGAACTGATCCCTGCACCTCTGCCCATCGATTCGCCTGTGGGATGTTGCTGTGCACCTGTTGGGTTTTGGTGGCTGCAGGCAACGGGGGGTGGGAATGAACCCTTCACTTCCCTGGCAGAATGAGCTCCTCGTCTGATCAGCAAAGTGGCAGAAACCCTTCGCCTGGGTGATTCTGGAACTGGGACTCCCCTCCCTGGAACCGTGGGTGGGGAGGGACCTTCCAGAGGTTTGGTCCCCAGTTCATTCCCAGCAGTAGGAAAGTCCAAAACTAGTCAGGAACTGAGTCACAGGGAAATGTAAAACAGGTTGGGACTTCATTCCCTGGAGTCTGGAAGAATGAGGAGAGATTTTGATGGAGGTTAACAAAATTACGAGGGGTACAGACAGTAAATGCAAGTAGACTTTCCCTCACGGAGATACAGCCGGACAGTATATAACCAACATTTTGGGCCTGAGCCCTTCATCGAGAATCTTGTGGAGCTTAGAGCATCAGGGATCACAGGCAGGGAGCAGTGAGAGAGAATCCCACAGAACTCCCTTTGGAGAGGAAAGGAGAACCTCAGGGTCGGCATCCCTCGAAGAGAATTCTCAGAGCGTCGCAGTAGACAAAGATCTGCGGACTCTGTGGTTGAAGTGTTGGAGAAACTCTGCAGGTTTTTTAAAAAATGTTTCCCACCGTTGAGGTTTTACTACAAACCAGAGGACAGGTGAAAGGGAAAAAGTTTAGGGAGAATGAGCTGAAGTGGTGAATGCCGGCTCAATCAATTTTAACATAGAAGAATTTAGACAAGCCCATGGATGGGAGGGGTATGGACTGGGCAGAAAAAATGGTTCAGCGCAGATTAAAAGGGCCGAATGGGCCTGATTCTCTGCTGCAATGTTCCATGGTTCTGTGATCCAATGGTGCGTTGAGTCCTAGGTCTTGGACTCTGCTGCTCAGCTTCGAGGACAGTGGGACGAGTCAGAATAATAGTCCGGCGGAGATCGTAAGGGTCTGCTTCTTTGCTGGTCATGTTCGACGGTAGAGGGCCCGGCCTTAAACGGGCAGCTTTTGCCCCGCCGAGAGGAGGGGTTAGTGGGTGTGGGGGGGGGGGGGAGACAGTTGCACAATTTAGAAGACTTTTGGAGGGGTTCGGGAGAGAGAAACGGGCCGAATTCGGCGATAACATCGCGGTCAGCACGGAGGAGATGGGCTGAAGGGTCGGCCTCAGGAAGGGGAGCTGCTTCCGCCGGGTCCAGCTGCCCGCGCCTTCCCCCCTACAGCTGCCTGCTGAGCTTGCGGGCTTGCCGTTCGCGTGCCTCGAACGCCGTCTTGGTGTCCATCAGCTCGCCCAGCGTCTTCTTCGCCTCCTCCAGCTCCTGCTCCAGCCGCTCGCACCTCTGCAACAGCTGCCCGTGCTTCTCCTCCAGCGCCGCCACTGTCTGCTTCAGCTCGGCCGCCTGCTGCCGGCATTCGGCCTTCGTCTGCTCGGCCTCCCGCACCAAGTGGTCCATCTGAGCCCGCGACATCCTGGAGCTGCACTCGTCCACAAGGTTCCTCTCTCTCTCTCTCCCCCCACTGCCTGTCTCTGTCTCCCTCTCCCTATCTCTCTTTCTCTTCCTGTCTCTCCCTCTCCCCCCCTCTCTCCTTCTCCCTGTCTCTCCCTCCCCTCTCCTTGTCACTCTCTCCCTCTGTCTTTCCTCTCTCCCTCCCTGTCTCTCTCCGTCTCTTTTTCCGCTCTCTCTCCTCCTCTCCCTGCCTCTCTGTCTCTCTTTGTCTATCACTTAGTTTTTCACCTCTTTATCTCACTTTCCCTCTCTTTCTCTCTCGCTTTATATCTCTTTCTCTTTGAATCTCCCTTTCTCTTTCTCTCTCTTCTCAGGCCCCTTCCAGCCACCACGAAGTGAGTCTTTGGTCAGGAAAGCGAGAGACAGAGACTTGATAAACTTCAGCATTTGGCATGGGGGGGGGGGGGGGGTGGGAGGATTTAGAAACGATGACCTAATTTGCGGATTAACTCTCCCTCGTTGCATCAGGACTTCACTCTAATCCGCCTTGTGTGGTGAACCTCAGGCGGCTTTGACAGGGAAAAGTGTCAGCTGCGATCACCTTGGGGCCAGTCTCCGAGCCATCCTTCCTTCCCTGACTGCTGCCCTGCAGTGGAGGCTCGCTTCCACGAGGTGGGGGCCCTGCTCCACCAGGTGGGTGAAATCATCAGACATCAGAGCAGAAACAGGACATTCAGCCCATTGAGTCTCTCCCCCCCCCCCCTGCCCGGCCTTCTCCCCATTACCTTTGATGCCCTGACTCATCAAGAACCTGTCGATCTCTGACTTAAATACACCCAAATGACCCGGCATCCACAACTGGCCGTGGCAACAAATTCCACAGAACTTACCGCCCTCTGGCTGAAGAAATTCCTCTATTCCAAGCGGACGCCCTTCAATCCTGAAGTTGTGCCCTCTTGTCCTGGACTCTCCCACCGTGGGGAACAACCTTTCTGCATCGACTCTGACCACGCCTTTCAACATTCAAAATATTTCTATGAGATTTCCCCCCCCCCCCCCTCACTTTGCTCAATTCGAACGAGTCCAGCCCAAGAGCTGTCAAACACACCTGTATGATAACCCTTTCATTCCCGTGGAATCATCCTTGTGAACCTCCTCCGAACGCTCTCCACATCTTCAGAACGTGTCCTTAATCTGGGTGAAGAGGAAGGGGGTTAGAAAACCCAGGCGAGGGGTAAAAGAAGGTCACATTGATGAGGATACAGGGGTAAGGAGACAGTTGGAATTAAAAGCCCAAGGTGAGGCCAGAATCAGAATTTATCATCATGAACACGTCACAAAATTTGTTGCTTTACAGCAGCTTCACAGCGCAAACATTTATATAAACCACCTCACAAGATAAATAGTGCACGAAAAATCAAAATGATTTGATTTTTGAAGTCTGGGGGACGTTGCCCATT